>NC_089801.1:69376609-69416609 GCF_029633855.1 Hoplias malabaricus
TTAGGGGGAAAACAAGGCGGGGAGCTTTGATAGAAGCAAAAAAAAAAAAAAAGGGAGGGAGGAAGGGAGGGAGGAAATTCAATCAGGGATCCGTTTTGGGCAGCCGCGGGTCCTGCCTGCTGATTCCACTAATTTTCCATTTTAAAGAGGAAAAAAAAATCAAATCCAAATCCTGTTGAATGGCTTTCCTGAATGCTAATCATGTGTCAGTTAGCATTTAGCTGGGAGACAGACTGAATGTGGGGAAGACAGTGACATATTGCGCGGGGGAATGGTGTGCTGTGTATTAGGCGCTGAATGAATGGGTTGTTTTTGTTGTTGTTTGTTCCAGTGAGCAATAGGACTGTCCATAAGTAAATCTAGGCCCTAAGACTAGGCTTTATCCAATGCCTCCGATGTCTTAGCTATCATTATTCAGTTTGAAGGCAAGCCTATACTAAAATCTATAAGGGAGGAAGAAGCGTGTACCAGCGTTGCCCGAGAGGACCGCTGGCCTAACTTGTGTTCCACCTACGTCCTCCACCCTGAGGCGATTATCGGAGGAAGAATTACACAGCCCTTTTTTGCGAGGGATAATATGTTGTATCTCCAGTTAAAGCCTTGAGAGGAACACCCCACTGCTGGCTATTCATTCCCCCGACTTATTTTTTTAGTGCAGTCTTATGTTTAGCGCAAATTACACACACAAATGAAAGGCTCGGCATAATGGAAAAATATATTTGGCTTTCCCTTTTTTCCTTTATTGAAAGAAAAGTGTTTTGTGCACAAAGGCCGAGTGGAGATAACAGATAAGCAATGTTAGACTTTCATTATGACTCCACACAGGCCGACGAACCTGCAAACGCTCCTGCTTTGATTTCAGTGTTTCTAATATTAACATAGGCGGCACGGTGGCGCAGGAGGTTAGTGTCGCAGTCACACAGCTTCAGGGGCCTGGAGGTTGTGGATTCAATTCCCGCTCCAGGTGACTGTCTGTGAGGAGTGTGGTGTGTTCTCCCTGTGTCTGCGTGGGTTTCTTCCGGGTGACTGTGTGTGAGGAGTGTGGTGTGTTCTCTCTGTGTCTGCGTGGGTTTCCTCCGGGTGACTGTCTGTGAGGAGTGTAGTGTGTTCTCTCTGTGTCTGCGTGGGTTTCCTCCGGGTGACTGTCTGTGAGGAGTGTGGTGTGTTCTCCCTGTGTCTGCGTGGGTTTCCTCCGGGTGACTGTCTGTGAGGAGTGTAGTGTGTTCTCTCTGTGTCTGCGTGGGTTTCCTCCGGGTGACTGTCTGTGAGGAGTGTGGTGTGTTCTCCCTGTGTCCGCGTGGGTTTCCTCCGGTTGACTGTCTGTGAGGAGTGTGGTGTGTTCTCCCTGTGTCAGCGTGGGTGTCTGCTCCGGTTTCCTCCCACAGTCCAAAAACACACGTTGGTAGGTGGATTGGCGACTTAAAAAGTGTCCATAGGGGTGCGTATGTGAGTGAATGTGTCTGTGTTGCCCTGTGAAGGACTGGCGCCCCCTCCAGGGTGTATTCCCGCCTTGCACCCAGTGATTCCAGGTAGGCTCTGGACCCACCGCGACCCTGAACTGGTTAAGGGTTACAGATAATGAATGAATGAATGAATGAATAATATTAACATGTGTTCAGCCTACAGCACTTTAGCTCCGCCCACTCTGAACGAGACACAACACAGTGACTCTTGTGCAGGAGTTTTAAAAACGCTTACCTGCTTCATTGCTTCTGTGTGTTCATCATCATTGTTGGGTTGATGAAGCATTTATTTACTATTATTAGTGCTGTAAGAATTATGCGTTCATGCACATTAACACATAAGGAATGTTAATGGGTTGTTAGGTTGTGACACTAATTCATCAAGATTTATAAGCCGATGTAAACACAGCATCCCTACTGTTGAAATCAGAAGGTATTTATGCTGAAATATGTATTAAATATCATAATTAACTCTCACTCTTACACTTTCTTACACCTCTCTCATTCACACATACACTCACAGCTTATTTAGTCTCCTGTTTTGAGCCACAGGGGGCGCTGTAGTGGTAATTTTCCCTACTAACGCTTCTCTGCCTGATGCTAAAGCTTTAAAAACATTGTTATACGTGTAATATATTGTTTATAAGTGATTCATTCATTCATTATCTGTAAGTGCTTATCCACACACCCTGGAGGAGGCGCTAGTCCTTCACAGGGCGACAGACATCTATGCTTCTTTATTTTATATTAAAAAAACCATCATTAAAAGCTTTAGTCTTAAGAGGGGACAATGAGATTAATCCTGATTAATCACAGAAATTGAGCAATTAAATCATTTGTTAATCAATCAACAAGTTTAAAAGGATTTTGCTTTAACTCTTTAGACTCCACAGTGAACAAGCACCATGTGCTTTTCCTGTGATTAATGAGTTTCATTGCTAAAGTTTTCAATTATTTTTGATTCTAAATGCTTCTTGGAAATAAATCTTATACCATTGAAAAGCCTGTTCATTTCCCTTTTAAATGGTGCCACATTTGTAAGGAACATGCATTTGTGGGATGAGCAGTAGAGCTGAGTATGTGGGATGCGCCCATGAAAAATTTGCCAAATCCTCTCTGCCAATGCCAAACAGCTTATTCAGCCATTGACTCGTTTGGTGTGTGGTGAACTGGACGATTGAAGTTTGAAGAAACAAGACGTATTGGCAATTTAACAATTTATTCATTTAACAAACAGGAGCCTCTGGAAGATCCATACACCGCCACAACAGCCTGGCACTTGCTGTATAAGACTGACGTATAAGAGTTTATTGCCAAGAAGCATTGTTACAACAAAGAAATAATCTACCAAACACAAATGTCCTTACTTTACGCGCTATGTTTAGCTTTGGTTTTCCAAGGTGTGAGCTTGTGAGACACTGGGTTACGTCCAGTGCGTGACCCTGCCTTGCCCCCAATGAAGGCAGATACAGAAAATGAATCAATTAATTAACTGTAACAGTATGAAGCAGTTTGGTCTTGACAAGGTAAATGTGTGATAGACAGCTTTTAAACTCTGGCAGAATTCATACGAAGAGGTCCTTAGGTAATCGTGTAATATATGAAGTTTCTAGCGTGGTTGTTTGCTGACTGCACCTGACACATCACAGACAGCTCTGAGTGAAAGCAGTACTGTGGGTACATGTTGATTACTGGCCTGCGTTTACATCTGAATACGTCCACAACAACGCTGTCCTTCAACTGCCCTTCTGCACGCAAACTTTCCATAGGCAGTGTTTATCGTCCGACTCCCATTTAGCACTCCTCACTCTCCCTTCCTCTACTTCTCTCTCTCTCTCTCTCTCTCTCTCCCATTCAGCCATTAAACCTAAAGCTGTCACTGTCAGCTCTCCCCTGGACGACCGCTGCTCTTCCGCGCTCGGTGGAATTATAGAAAGGCAAAACAAAGTTAATGAATTCTTAATGAGGAGCGGAGAGGCTGCGGGGGGGAGAGGAAGGGAGAGAGAAAGACATAGACATAGAGAGAGGGAGAGAGAGAGAGAGAAACGCCTGCCACTTGATTGATGATCGTTAGAGCACTTTTCAAATAAGCCAGGCCTGGGGACTTCTTCAGCATCTTCTCTTAAAAGCTCTTTTCTCAGGTAAAGCCTCTGCACAGCCACTTGTGAGTGGACAGATATTGGTAGAGGAAGTTTCACACCAATTCACCACAGGGCTGTGTTAACCAGTGGGTCTGTCTGGTTGAAACGGATTTGTGGATAAAACGGAATAGCCCCGGCAAAGAAGCACGTTGGTGTTTTTAAGAAACTTGAGTCTATTGAAGCCATCAGATGCTGGTGTAAAACAAAGATCAAACTTAAACATGTGTCGGGTCATGTTTAAAATGCAAAGTATATCCCGATATCTGCAAAAGAATGAGGAAATAACCTTCGTGTAAAAGTCTACATACGTCTACATGTACGTGTTATTCTACTACACTGTGATGAATACAAAAGATACGGAAATGTTTACATAATTTAACACAGAATATAAAGGTTCCTATATTATAAAGTACATATAAATTAATGTGGGGCAAGGGTATCTGTACTGCACTGTATCATACACAATGTAAAAGTCCTCTGACACACAGTATAGCAGGGGGATTTAATTACAATTCACTAAGGACTAGTGAGAATAAAATGTCCTCAAGCCAAGTTCTGGAAAATCATGTGTAAAATCCTAACTTATGATTCATATTCTGTATACTGAAGTAGCCCAGGAGTTAAATCAGCATTTACTTAGTCAACGACTATATGTCAAATCAAATTACAAGTAGAAATACAATTCAATTTATTTCAACAACATTTAATATCAGATTTCACACAGATTTCTAGACAAATTTTACAATAAAACACAATAAACTATGATAAATTCATGATAAAATGTATTCATCCATTTATTATCTGCAACCCTTATCCAGTTCAGGGTGACGTGTGTTTTTGGACTGTGGGAGGACACCGGAGCACCCAGAGGAAACCCACACAAACACAGAGAGAACACACCACACTCCTCACAGACAGTCACCCGGAGGAAACCCACGCAGACACAGGGAGAACACACCACACTCCTCACAGACATTCACCCAGAGGAAACCCACGCAGACACAGGGAGAACACACCACACTCCTCACAGACATTCACCCAGAGGAAACCCACACAGACACAGGGAGAACACACCACACTCCTCACAGACAGTCACCCGGAGGAAACCCACACAGACACAGGGAGAACACAGCACACTCCTCACAGACAGTCACCCGGAGGAAACCCACACAGACAAAGGGAGAACACACCACACTCCTCACAGACAGTCACCCGGAGCGGGAATCGAACCCACAACCTCCAGGTCCCTGGAGCTGTGTGACTGCGACACTACCTGCTACATGTAATATGTAAAATAAAAGGGTTAATGACTTGTCTCATAGTCTGGACAGGAGCCATAACCAGTACTCTGATTGGTTATTTTTGCTAAAAGGCGGGACTTAATCTATAACCAGGAAACTGACCGGCTTATTTAGGTGAAGGGCTTGGACTTCATCTGTAAACAGACACCTTGCTGAGGGCTCTGATTTACTACTCAGATCTGATTGGCTGATGTGTGATGTGTACAATGCATGTGAATGATCTGTGAGTTTCTTGGGCCTCTCATTGTGTACGGGATAAAAATAAACTTTCTGTTTAAAATCATACTTCTCAGTATTTTATCGGATACACGGCCAGGTCCAGACAGGACAATGTTCGGGACTAGACACGGAGTGCACTGTTATTGACGAATTGATGAACTGACACTCAGCACGACGAAAGACATCACATAAACTTCCCTTGATGTAATGTAAAGGCTTCCTCTACCAGATTTACCTAAGGGTTTCAATTCCAGTTCTAATGCACAACACTCGATCGACCTCATTAACCAGTGAACAAGCTCCCCGTGGTCTGGTCAGGTGTGTAGAACAGAGCTAAAACAAACCTCAGAGGATTCTAAGAGGATCTGCAGTTATTTGTTATCGTATGGTGTCAGTATCACTGCAAAAAAAAAAAAAAAAAAAAAAAACAATAATTACAGACTTCCAGGTCTCAAACGTTTAATTCACACTGAGGCCAAAACCTGAAATGAATGTATGGATGTGTTGAAGGGCTCTATATCGCCCGATCAATAAATGTTTCCTCTGTGGAGTGAAGGACTTATTACTGTCAGATTTATGTGTGTGTGTGTGTGTGTGTGTGTACATGCCAGCGTACATGTGAATGTGTATCATTATTCTTGCCTGAAAAAATGTCAATGTCGCTGTAAACAGTAATAAATTACATACCTGCGAGCGAACGCATCTAAAACATAATCAATATATAATATTTTTCATTAAGAGATGGCTGTACAAATATCAATTTAAACCCAGCCTATTCATAGAAATGATTACTTGTTTTTTAAGTGATTTTATTCAGTGAAAGCTTCTTCCAATTAACTAAAATACGTATAAACAGAAAGATCATGCACAGTTTCGATGTAGACGACTGAATCATAAAACTTAGGATCTTAATAGCTCAGGTTTTACACCGAACAAATCCTATTAGAATATCATTCTAACAAAATCTTAATCACCAGGTTTGAAGCTACAACCCCAGGACGGTGGAGCTGTGTGAGAACTACACTATCCGTAACGCCACCGTGCCGACCTTCTCTAAAACAGGACTAAGGATTTAAAGGATCCCATCTCAACTAATATTAGGAGCCCAAAGACATAACAGTAGATTTACAACAACTTTAAAACAACACCATGAGTGTAACCTCAAACACTTACGTTTTATCACAGACTTCATTTAAAACTAACAGTGTTAATGTAACAAGGGCAAATCTGCAATGCATTCTCTTTATATGTTTAAAAAGGGCCGGATAAACTTGATGATAATGAGGTCCCACAGGTGAATCATTATTAGCTGTTAATAAATAAATCCAAAAAAACATCGAAATAAATAAAAAAGTTTATTTACAGATGTTATGACACTGAGTGGGGGCGGCACGGTGGCTCCAAGGACCTGGAGGTTGTGGGTTTGAGTCCAGTGACTGTCTGTGAGGAGTGCGGTGTGTTCTCTCTGTGTCTGCGTGGGTTTCCTCCGGGTGACTGTCTGTGAGGAGTGCGGTGTGTTCTCTCTGTGTCTGCGTGGGTTTCCTCCGGGTGACTGTCTGTGAGGAGTGTGGTGTGTTCTCCCTGTGTCTGCGTGGGTTTCCTCCAGGTGACTGTCTGTGAGGAGTGTGGTGTTCTCCGTGTCTGTGTGGGTTTCCTCCGGGTTACTGTCTGTGAGGAGTTGGTGTGTTCTCCCTGTGTCTGTGTGGGTTTCCTTCAGGTGACTGTCTGTGAGGAGTGTGGTGTGTTCTCCCTGTGTCTGCGTGGGTTTCCTCCGGGTGACTGTCTGAGGAGTGTGGTGTGTTCTCCCTGTGTCTGTGTGGGTTTCCTCCGGGTGACTGTCTGTGAGGAGTGTGGTGTGTTCTCTCTGTGTCTGCGTGGGTTTCCTCCAGGTGACTGTCTGTGAGGAGTGTGGTGTGTTCTCCCTGTGTCCGTGTGGGTTTCCTCCGGGTGACTGTCTGTGAGGAGTTGCTGTGTTCTCCCTGTGTCTGTGTGGGTTTCCTCCGGGTGACTGTCTGAGGAGTGTGGTGTGTTCTCCCCGTGTCCGTGTGGGTTTCCTCCGGGTGACTGTCTGTGAAGAGTGTGGTGTGTTCTCCCTGTGTCTGCGTGGGTTTCCTCCGGGTGACTGTCTGTGAGGAGTTGGTGTGTTCTCCCTGTGTCCGTGTGGGTTTCCTCCGGTGTTCCGGTTTCCTCCCACACTCCAAAAACACGTTTGTAGGTGGATTGGTGACTCAAAACTGTCCGTAGGTGTGTGTGTGAGTGTGTGAGTGAATGTGTGTGTGTGTGTGTGTGTCTGTGTTGCCCTGTGAAGGGCGCCCCCTCCAGGGTGTATTCCTGCTTTGTGCCCAATGATTCCAGGTAGGCTCTGGACCCACCGTGACCCCGAACTGGATATGAGCTTACAGATAATGAATGAATGAATGAATGAATGAATGAATGACACTGAGTGACTTTACCTGCTTGATTCTGTTACAAAAGATTAATGAAAAACAAAAAAGGAGAAAATAAAAATCTCCTTAAACAAAAATGTTAAAAATGTAGGGATGGTTCATTCTCAATTCCACACTTGGTAAATCTCTGCTCCTTTTCTCTGTACACATTCCACTCATTTCCAAAAAGTGCCCAGATATTCAGCCTGGGTCAATATTATACAAACTGTATGTTTTGTAACTCTGTTAGATGGAAACACATAAAAGCAAAGCAAGAAGTATTCGGGATGAAAGTTCAGTCGTAGTGTTTACAGCTGTATAAGCAGTGTGCTTATTTCACACATCTTTAAAGACTTCACTGAAGTGGAAGGCTACTCTCGAGTCTGGAAAAAATGAAGTGATGACTCTTAAAAGTCGTTGGCAAAGCAGCAGAGTCACTCATGCGTCAAAGAAAAGTAGAGAAGTACAAATTTCACCACTTGAATACACTCCTTCATTGAATAAAACCTTCAGAATTTTAGTTAAGTGCACGTAACTGAGTTAATGTAAACAGTTATTGACTCTGATCAATAGCGAGAAGTATCACCACAATTTTCTGATAGTCCAGGTTCTAATTCAGTGGTTCTCCAACAAGGGCTCAGGAGAAAGACAGAGAAAAATGGATATGGGCCTTTCTTTAAGTGAGGTCTGCAGGTGACATAGTTATGTGATGTCCAAGCTTTGTTGTTTATGGTAAAATAGTAATAAACGTAAACAAAAACAGCTTGAACAGCTCAAAAAAACAAAAAATCTCTCAGTTTATCTGGTGTACGATACAAATTAAAGCTCTAAATCAGTGATGTGACTGAGTACAGGTGCTGTTCTCAAAACATAAAAAGATGAAACTGAAAGGAAATAATAAACAGGACCGTAACTGACGCCTTTTCTTACTTATTTACTTTAAAAGAATCATAAAATTTGAGATCAATCAATATTTCACTTCAGTACAAACACTAAGGGGTGGTTTCACAGATAGAGATTAAGCCTAGTACTTTTCAATTGTGATTTTTCCATTGAAAAGAGGATATCATCCGATAATAAGCTGAAGCCCGGTCTGGGTGACCACCCCAAAGTGCTTCTGGTTATAAACTTGTAGTTTATAGTTTCAAGAACATACTATTGCAACAAAATAAATGTCACATTTTGTTTTTAGTACAAATGTAACCGTTTCAAACATTCAGTAGAAACGATCTGTAAATATTTGGTTATATTTTTAAACAATAGTGACTTAAGATTCTGATTCTGTGCATGAATATAAACAGCAAATGTAAACAATTACACAAAATACCTTTAATGCTGTCTGTTGGGTCACTACAACACTGGCTACTGTACATCTGATATTTTGTAAGCGAACCACTTCCACGCAGCTGAAGCCACTCCCCTTTTTTAGAACAAACTCTTCCACCATAAATAGCTCACACATTGAATGCATGGCATATTGTGCATAAATGACACCATTAAATGAACAAGTGAGAATACTGTTATTATAATAATAGGACTTGGTTTTGCTGTTAAAATGTATATTGATATTATCAGGCAATGCAGTAGTTGGGTACTTTCTATCCACAAAAGGTGGCCTTAGAATAAGGCTGAGAACTGCCCTAATTGGCAGCAGAAGGCTTCCCGCGCCCAGCTCCAACCTCAGAATGTGTTCTGGATCAAGAGTGACTGAAAATGATTCTCACATATTCAGCACACTCAGCAAGGCAACCAGCAGAAGCGCAGCTTAGCGGGCCAAGAGGTGGGTACCGCCACAGGGATTGGGATTTGAACCCTGACCACGCTGGTGCTAGACCACAAAACCTCAACGGATACAACAATCCGCCGCGTGCCGCCTCGCCGTATTGACCCCGCTGAGCCGTGCTAATAGCCGACTTCTGCATGGAGTTTAGCAGTCACCTCCAATTAGCCCATTTCTCTCAGCAGATAACCCCTGGCCCTGCGCTAACAGCGCTAGCCCGCAGAGACAGCACACTACAGCGCCGAGTTCGCCGGCCTGACGCCCTTAATGAACATCTAATGGGCTTAACGAGCCCCTCCACACACACTGGCCTTCAGTCGATTTGGATTTAATTAGTATTCGTGGCGTAATCAAATCAGGGTCCACTTATGGAGTGGAACAGGCCGGTAATTGTGAATGATGGCATGGCGCTCTGGGCCGGCCCTTGAACTTTGCGCTCTGCTCAGAACTTTAAATGGACCATTAGGCCAGCGCATATTAACGTAATATTACCCAAGACAAACACCGTGGAGTTTTGAATTATGTTCATTACACCGCGCTCTTTACAATGCCCCCAACCTTCAGGAGAAGTTTGGCTCCTGGCTGAGACGCACTGTTTCATCGTGTGTTAAAAAGGCCCCAGATCTTCAGCTTGGGTCAGTACCTCCACAAAACCACAAAAAGCAAAGGGGAAAAAAATATTCTCCTGGATGAAAGCACAGCCGCAGTGTTTACTGTTGTTGTATGAAAAGTGTGGCTTCCTCACACATCCCTACAGTCTGTGGAACTTGAAGGCTAGTCCTGAGTCTTGGCTCTGGACTGATCTTGTGTTTATACTTTTCACTCATCTCCATCGCGCCCTTAATTAAAAGATCTACGGGCAGGTGGAGATAGATTGGAAGCATGAAAAAGGACCGTGGCAGGCGTCTGAAGTTAGACCCGGAGGGTTGAGAATCAAAAGTGGCCTCTTCTTACTCTTCTAACCTCGCTGAATGGCCCATTCCCTCTCTAGCTTTTGAAGTGCATTTACAGAGACGGCACCCTTTGGATTAAAAAAAAAAATGCATACAGAGCGAAAATATTGGAGCCAGGCTTAGGGGAGAAAAGTGTTTGAAACAATCCCCAACAAATATCTCTCCCGGATGAATCTGAGTCTGAGTGGAAAAAGCAAAACAGATGAATAAAAAAAGAAAGAACGGTGTTTACCTCTCCACAGTTCGAGACAGGGGTAGATTCTCAGATATTAAACCTCACATATGTATTCTGATTCAATTTTTGTTTACCACCATGCAGTTGGTAGGAGGGGAGAGAGAGAGACGGAGAGGGAGAGAGGAAATGCAGCTTTACACAACAGAGATTTACATTGTGGGTCTCCTGAGAGAATATAACCTGCTACAGGTCTGAGAAACGCAGGGAGAGACAGAGAGAAAGAACAAGACAAAGAGTATAAATAGAGAAGGAAGGGGTTTGACAGGTGTGTGTGTGTGAATAGGTGAATGAGTGAGTGAGTGAAACTGTTCACAGGTGTGTGTGTGTGAATGGGTGAGTGGGTGAATGAAACTGTCCACGGGCGTGAGTGTGTGTGAATGGGTGAATGAGTGAGTGAAACTCTCCACAGGCGTGAGTGTGTGTGAAGGGGTGAGTGGGTGAATGAAACTGTCCACAGGTGTGAGTGTTTGTGAATGGGTGAGTGGGTGAATGAAACTGTCCACAGGTGTGTGTGAATGGGTGAGTGGGTGAATGAAACTGTCCACAGGTGTGAGTGCGTGTGAATGGGTGAGTGGGTGAATGAAACTTTCCACAGGTGTGGGTGTGTGTGAATGGGTGAATGAGTGAGTGAAACTATCCACAGGTGTGAGTGTGTGTGAATGGGTGAGTGGGTGAATGAAACTGTCCACAGGTGTGAGTGTGTGTGAATGGGTGAATGAGTGAGTGAAACTGTCCACAGGTGTGAGTGTGTGTGAATGGGTGAGTGGGTGGATTAAACTATCCACAGGCGTGAGTGTGTGTGAATGGGTGAGTGGGTGAATGAAACTGTCCACAGGTGTGAGTGTGTGTGAATGGGTGAATGAGTGAGTGAAACTATCCACAGGTGTGAGTGTGTGTGAATGGGTGAGTGGGTGAATGAAACTGTCCACAGGTGTGAGTGTGTGTGAATGGCTGAATGAGTGAGTGAAACTGTCCACAGGCGTGTGTGTGAAAGGGTGAGTGGGTGGATTAAACTGTCCACAGGCGTGAGTGTGTATGAATGGGTGAGTGGGTGAATGAAACTGTCCACGGGTGTGAGTGTGTGTGAATGGGTGAATGAGTGAGTGAAACTGTCCACAGGTGTGAGTGTGTGTGAATGGGTGAGTGGGTGGATTAAACTGTCCACAGGCGTGAGTGTGTGTGAATGGGTGAGTGGGTGAATGAAACTGTCCACAGACATGAGTGTTGTGAATGGGCGAATGAATGAGTGAAACTGTCCACAGGCGTGAGTGTGTAGATGGGTGAGTGTGTGAATGAAACTGTCCACAGGCATGAGTGTGTGTGAATGGGTGAGTGGGTGAATGAAACTGTCTACAGATGTGAGTGTGTGTGAATGGGTGAGTGGGTGAATGAAACTCTCCACAGGTGTGAGTGTGTGTGTGAATGGGTGAGTGAGTGTGTGAAACTGTCCACAGGTGTGAGTGTGTGTGTGTGACTGGGTGAGTGAGTGAAACTGTTCACAGGTGTGTGTGTGTGTGTGTGAATGGGTGAGTGAGTGTGTGTGTGTGAATGGGTGAGTGAGTGAAACTGTTCACAGGTGTGTGTGTGTGTGTGTGTGAATGGGTGAGTGAGTGAAACTGTTCACAGGTGTGTGTGTGTGTGAATGGGTGAGTGAGTGAAACTGTTCACAGGTGTGTGTGTGTGTGTGTGTGTGAATGGGTGAGTGAGTGAAACTGTTCACAGGTGTGTGTGTGTGTGTGTGAATGGGTGAGTGTATTAAACTGTCCACAGGCGTGAGTGTGTGAATGGGTGAGTGAGTGAAACTGTTCACAGGTGTGTGTGTGAATGGGTGAGTGTATTAAACTGTCCACAGGCGTGAGTGTGTGTGTGTGAATGGGTGAGTGAGTGAAACTGTCCACAGGCGTGAGTGTGTGTGTGTGAATGGGTGAGTGAGTGAAACTGTCCACAGGCGTGAGTGTGTGTGAATGGGTGAGTGAGTGAAACTGTTCACAGGTGTGTGTGTGTGTGTGTGAATGGGTGAGTGTATTAAACTGTCCACTGGAGTGAGTGTGTGTATATAGATGAGTGTGTGAAATTGTGCACAGGTGGAGTGTGTGTGTTATTGCACACAAAATAGCAAATGGTAATTTTGTACTTTTTTCTTGAAAATCATTAGTGCGTGTAAAGTAATACATATTAAACAAAATCCATTATTCAAACTCTGTAACTGTTAGTCTGTAATGCCTTTGGCTTCATAACTGTAGGCCCTCAGTAAAGCAGCTCTCTGTAAAGAAATCACTGGGCCCTAAATGTTATTTAACACTGAGCCTTGTGGGTGATGTAGGCTGATTTCCTCTGTACACTGAAAAATTAACACTTGCACTGAATGACATTTTAAAATGAAAACCAAGTCAACAAACTTTGGCTGAAAAGTATGTTGGACTTTCCTTTTGTGCACTGTGCCCTGCACTTCTCTGAGGCCTGTGTTAGCAGCTGTTTCGAAGCGGGAGACTGCGTATCAGCAGCGCTTCGTCAAACAGGTTCATCTCTCTCTAGATCTGCTGACTCAAGCGATTGTTGATTTGTTTGTGAGTGGTGAATGCTGACGCGGCTTAATCGTGACGGGTCCGAATTCATTTCTCTTTTTATTAGTAATTAACCCCTCACACTCTCAAGACCCGTGAGTCAGCCTACATTTTAAATTCTCGTCTTTATAACTACAGGACTTACAGGTCGTTCGTCCACTTTCGGCTGCCTCCATGAGGGCTCGCCACCACAGATCAACCCATCAACAGCAGCAGACGTGACCAGAGACGAGGACCAAACCCTGGCCCCCTACACCTTGAAGATGTGTGGAATAGAACCAATAGAAGATGGGGATGGTTTATCAGGACCCAGAATCCTTTCAAGGTAATGCCCCAGGATTTTTTTTTTTATATTTAGGACCTCGTTTTTACGTCTCATCCTAAGGATGTCGCCGTTTGTTCAGTACAGTGTCCCTGCCATTGCACTTGGGCATTGGGATCCATACAGAACACAAGGAGATGGTCCCCTGCTGTCTTCACCTACACCATTCCAAGGTTTCTTTGGGTTTCCAACTGTACCTGATGTACAGGGTCCATTTATGTGAAATTGTGAAATTCCCATTACGTTTGATGTGTCACATGACCCTCTTCCCATTGAAAAAACGAAAGTTGGATCCAAAATGGCCGACTTCAAAATGGCCGCCATGGTCACCACCCATTTTGAAAAGGCCCCCCCCCCTCCCATATACTAATGTGCCACAAACAGGAAGTTAATATCACCAAGCATTCCCATTTTAATAAGGTGTATCCATATAAATGGATGTAGAAAAGCATATAAAAGGGGTCCGAAAGATCAGACGTTCGCACAGCTACAAAAAATCAGTTGTGTCACCGCTTTGACCCTCACAGTGGCATAGGCTTACATAAAGACTGGGGAAAAAAGAAAAGGCTAAAGAAAAAGAGAGGCAGGGTTTTATGGGGACAGACAGTGTGTGACAAAGCTGATCAATATGCATTGTGAATGGGTGACTGAGTGATGTCTTTGTTCCTGCTCGCACAGCCGTGATGAAAAAGTACAGCAAGTGATTCCTCTTCAAGTTGGTGCAATTTCCAACCCCAGCCACAGCCACACATTTCCTAAAAACACAAATACGCTCCGGCGCTGCCTTTTTTAACACACACACACACAAACAGAGTCACAGACAGCAGCAAATCTAAAGTCGTCCTTTCAATCTTCCATCCAGGGAATTACTGTCCTACCTTCTCTGGGTAAAAAAAAAAGAAATAAAAGTTCCATCATGCCAAATATTACCCATGGGACCACCAGGTCTGAGAGAGAGAGAGAGAGAGAGAGAGAGAGAGAGAGAGAGAGAGAGAGAGAAAGCAATGAATATTTATCCTGATTTCCTTGGGGGCGGTTTTGTAACTTAAAGATATCACAGCCATCGTGTAAAAGCGTAAATGAATGTGGAATTACTCCCTAATTCAAAACCTCACACATTCAAACACTCAAGTCTGCTTCTCCTGGGTAACGCTGTTCAACTTCACTATCAAAATATATTCCACGTCCAGTCTTTCAGGATTTAACTAAATATAAATAAGTATTAACAAAGTTAATGAACGGATAAGGCTTCCGATTCAGTTTTAAAATTATATAAATACAGGGGGTCCTCGACTTACAACGTTGATCCGTTCCTACGTCGCGTCATAAACCGATTTTCGGTGTAAGTCGGAACATACGTACATACTGTACGCACTTATCCTATCCTACCACCTATCCTCCTCGGTCCCGAGCCGCGTAACCGCGTATTCTTCCGCCGCGCACACCACACACGAAGTTCACGTTATGACCTTTATGACGCAAAACCACTTAAGTCGAAACGAGGCTTCATACAGTAAATGGGAGATGTGCCATAACCACAAAACATCGTAACTCGGGACTGACGTAACCTGAGGACCTCCTGTGTATATATATATATATATATAGACCAGAGCACCTGGAGGAAACCCATGCAGACACAGTGAGAACTCTTCACAGATACCCTCACAAGCAGCAGCCTGGAGCTGTGTGGCAGTGACACTACCTGTTGCGCCACCATGCTGCCCTCAGGGGACTGGACCTGTGTGTATAAAGAACACATCATTTGCATATTCTACACCAATGAATTCTCTTTTCAGGACTTCCCCCCCAGAGCCAAGAACCAATAAGTAACCTTTATTTCAAAGAGCGTAGAACTGAGCTGCTCCAGAGATACACGGACATGACACTAACACACCACAGTAAAAGACCCCCCCCCCACCCCCAAGGGCTTCTCTCGGAGGCCATCTATAATGCAGATGCCATTATAGTAATATGGCCTCTCAGTGCTATTCGGGCACTGAATTCAAGGGAGAGGGGGCCTACCTGTAAAAAAGGCGATGGTGAATGCACATAAATAAGTCAGTGCTAAAGAAAGTGAGCCTTTAGCAGCCTGTTTAAAAGGTGTGAGTGAAAAAGATGGATAGCGTGGAAGGGAGGACGGAGGGAGGAGTAGAAGAGAGAGAGAGAGGTATAGAAACACCCCTAGGCATAATCATACAAAATGATGAAAGGCCACTTGAATGAGAGAGAGAGAGAGAGAGAGAGAGAGAGAGAGAGAGAGAGAGAGAGAGAAATATAGAAAGATGGAGTGAGCGAGGACAGTGGGGTTTTAATTTGCAAGTAATTAAGTGGATATAAATGTGTGATTTCAAATGCATACAGATTTTCTCATTAATATCTGTCTCTGGATGCAAGGACGTTGCCCCCTGAATCAGCTAAAAGTGTGTGTGTGTTTGTGTGTGTGTGTGCGTGAGTGAGTGGGTGTGGATGTAAATGCATATGTGTGTGTGTGTCTGTGTTTCATGTTCAGCAAAGCGCAATAGAAGAGCCCTCAGCCATGCTACAGAACAGTGAGAAAAATAATAAAGTATTCCCTCTCGCATTCTCCGCGGCACCGAGCTCCGCTAACCAGCCCAAGTCTCAGAGTCACTCCTGGAACGGTTTCAATTATAAATGTAGCTCTTCAGGCTAAGCAGCAGCACACTATTCATTTAAAGACTATGGTGGGGACTGGGGGTCTCTGCATATCATCTCTACATGGAGTCAATTAAAGACAAAGTGGTCAGATGCCATGGCTGGAACAGTCGTTTGTAGACTCAGATAGGAATGGATGGGTGGATCCAGTGATCGATGGGTGGAAGGACGGATGGGTTTAACGCCAATGAAGGGGACTGAGGATCTCTGCACAGCAGGCAGCCACAAATCTACTAAGAAAAAATGAAATGGCCAGTTATTAGAGCAGCAGAGCTGCTAACAGAGCATAGACACATATGCACAGGTCGATGGACAGACATATGTTTGGACAACCGTTTGAACGCAACCGTGACGTCACTGGTGGACAACAGCTGAACAACGCCGCGGTAAAACACCGTTATGACTGACTGTTATGACAGTATCTAGCTGATAGCTAAATAACCAACATTATTCATGACAATAGCCTAGCAATAAGCTAAACTCAAATTCAGAGGTACCGTTATTCTTGTAAATGTGATCGAAGTCGAACTCGAATTCATCCGACACTATAGACCTCCGTAATGCAGCTACGTAGCCGAGTATAATCTGAGCCACCGAGTTTAGCAAGTCAAGCTAACGTTAACTAACACCAACTAAAACAGGCGAAGTGAGTGTCCTTATCCTGTTTACCTCCATGTTACAGAGGCTCTTGAACACCTTTCGTTGGTGTCCTTACATGCCCATATTGTTGGAAAAGCGCCAGTGAAATGAGCTACAGATAACGGAGTGAGCGGATGGTCCTTTCCAAAGTGCCCGTTTAAAGTTGACAAATTTAGTCCATTTTCTGGATATTTTGGGATCTTTGGGCCATTTGTGCACAGATGTCCCACTGTACATTGAATGATTGCAGCCAAAAACAACACACCTTTTCCTCATTTTGCATTAAATTAAGTGCAACTTCTAGAGTTGTTGTCCACCATCTACGTCACAGGCAAGACGCCTATTAGAGTTTCCCAACACCGTTGGGGGGGGGGGGGGGGGGGGGGCACGGTCTTTTAAACCTTATTCCTTGAATTAGTAAGAGATAACATGTTTTCTGACTATCAATAAACAAGTTAGGAACTCAAATTCCACTGTATTTATTTGTTTGACACTTTCATAGAGCTGGTGCTTAGCCTTTAAGCTGGAAAGTGCGACAACACGAGATAACTCCAGTTCCAAATGACTTTCTGTGGTAATTCAAACAGTGAATAAAACCTTACACACAAGTTAAACTTCACCAACATACCAATGACCATCGGTTTATCCCTCAAACGCACCATTCCACATTAAAAGATGCTTAGCTTCGGAGTGTAAACAACCAGAGAGAAGTGTGATTCCATATTAAGCAAATTAAGAAATTCTCATTAAAAAAAAAAAAATCAAATGTCTTATTTGGGCAAATTGTGGACAGTATAGTATGTAGCTCAAAGCTCATTAATTAGGAAAAAATGCAGGAAAAATGACATGAAAATGCCAAAATAAAGTTGGACGCAGGTACACATACATATTTTTTTTAAGCTTTAAACCCTGACCAAAATATCTGGAGGAGGTACAAAATATCAGTTGTAAAAGCTCAAAAATAAATGACTGAAGTAAATGAGGTGGTGTACCACACCTCCGCCTCCACCACAGTGTTACTCACGTTAGATTAACATCTACAGTCCACTAGTCACGCCAGTGAGGAATTTCACAGCGTACGCTGGGCTAGCGATAAGACTGCAGGTGTTAATTTTAACACTGCTGATTTTTGTCGGGTGTGCGAATCTTCCTTGGCTGCAGTCCCTTGTCTCCCCAGTCCATATGCAGGCACTCATCACTGTCCCCAACTACATTTAACAGTGCCATCTGCATATTGAAAACACTCTGCACTGGAACTCTCCTAGGAGGAAGCAACTCTCACTGGTTTTACATTAGCCAGCAGCGTGGCCAATCCTGTTTACATAGCTGCAGAATGGAAGACTGTCCTTTGTCTAAGAAAAATGCAGGCTTCTGCTCAAACAATGACGACTATTTGAGCTCTTGGTGCAAAGGCAGTACTAATAAGGGCTCTTCATGTGCTTTTAAAAGGTATTAAAAAAGCAATTGAACTCTTCATCTCCACGCCAGCGACTTTTCACTGTCGTCTTTGCGGACTTGAAGGATGAAGTGACGCCAAGATTTACGCCCAGAAAACAAAGGGAGCATATGGGACGGCAGAGGATAATGGGTAATTTATCAAGAAATCCAGATGTATTCTGCTGAATATCTATCAACTGCTAGAGGCTGGAGCTGTATCTCTTCAAGGAGGTCGTCTTTTCCGTTTTGCTTTTGCTTTGTTCGAGGAAATTCGCAAGGGCAGGGTCTAAGATTAAATAAAATCTCTCTTAAATTTTATTCCTACATTTCTGGAGAGACAGAGGAAGGGGGATGTCTGTGCTCTTATCAGAATTAGCTGCAGAAGTGTACCGGATGGTACAATAATCATAAAGATCCCACACGCTGCTAAAGAGCAACTGTCTGAGGCCGGCGGTGCAATGCTGACTGATTTACTATAAAAACTGCAGCAATGTGCCGAAATAAAACCAATAAAAAAAAAGGTGCCCACAGAGGGGCTTCAGAGCTCACAATCAAACCATTTAGAAGCAAAGAGAGCATAAGAGTGAAAGCACGAAAACCAGAATTGTACCTGCTTCTGTTTGTAATTTTAAATTATAATCCACATTAAACGGACCGACCCTTGACATGAGTCCAGGATAAACACAGTTTGCATTCAACATCGTCAAAGTTCAAGCTTGGAATCATGTGGCATATTAATAGCTTTTAATACTCTCCATAAATCAAAGCTTCAAGGTCATTCTGAATTACATTAAAGAAAGGTTCGTTCAGAGTCTTTTCAAATTATTTTGATAAATCTGACTCAAAAATTAACACTTGAACTGCATTTAAAATTCAGACCACACTTACCACTGCAGTGATAGAAAAACTACAGATTGTGTCACTGTCAAAATGTTGAAGCCCTAAAAATGGTATTTGGTGAGTGGGAGTGACTGAATGAGAGTGTGAAATTGCCCAGGTGTGAATGACTGGGTGAGTGTGTGATGCCTTGCGATGGACTGGTGACTTGTCCGGGGTGTGTTCCTGCCTCGTGCCCAATGACTCTGAATAGGTTCTTGACTCTGATCAGAATGACATTCATTCATTCATTCATTATCTGTAAGCGCTTATCCAGTTCAGGGTCGCGGTGGGTCCTGAGCCTACCTGGAATCATTGGGCACAAGGCAGGAATACACCCTGGAGGGGGCGCCAGTCCTTCACAGGGCAAAACACACACACTCACACCTACGGACACTTTTGAGTCACTAATCCACCTACCAGCATGTGTTTTTGGACTGTGGCAGGAAACCGGAGCACCCGGAGGAAACCCACGCAGACACAGGGAGAACCCACCACACTCCTCACAGACAGTCACCCGGAGGAAACCCACACAGACACAGAGAGAACACACCACACTCCTCACAGACAGTCACCCGGAGGAAACCCACGCAGACACAGGGAGAACCCACCACATTCCTCACAGACAGTCACCCGGAGGAAACCCACGCAGACACAGAGAGAACACACCACACTCCTCACAGACAGTCACCCGGAGGAAACCCACGTGGACACAGGGAGAACACACCACACTCCTCACAGATAGTCGGCCAGAGAAAACCCACGCGGACACAGGGAGAACATCAGAATGACATGGTTACATGAAACGAATGAATGAAGTAATGAATGAATGAATATTTGTTTTGTCACTACATAATGCTGATAATCCATGAGAAAGCTCATGCTGTAGATAACTGAAACTAGGCCTGATGCAAATGGCCATATGCTGTCCACAACTCTATCTTTACAAACTCACTTCATCTTTAGTGACCTTTCACACACAGACAGAATAAACAAGGCTGTAAATGAACGACACATTCTAAATGTACAGGTTTCACAACAGGAAGTTGTGGTGCTACAACTTCACTATTATTCTGTACAGTTATCCAGTCTCACAAAACCATGCCATGAAATAAAGCGTTTGTGGGTGGAGCGTGGAAAGATCAATTTCCGCTTCTACCGGCTCCACAGCAGCGTCTGGGAATAACTCACTCACCGGAATGGAATGGAAATAAATGGAGTGGAATTTGCTTGAGTTCCGTCCCTCTCAAGCTGTTAGACAACATTTATGAGAGAGCAAAATGCCTAAGCGTAGATCCATCTGTTAGTTTTGGGTCACACTTCTGGAATGCCATTCGTTGGCATCAAAAATCTTCCGCTCGCTGGTCCCCAGTGTATAAGACTATGTGGATATGATGTAGTTAGTCTTTCCAAGGAATAGTTTAAAATTCCATACATTTATAGTCTCATTCCACTACAAAACAACTGTTCAATTGCACTCACTCACAAAGCCATCTGCTACTCCAAAACAAGAAGAACTGAGGCCATGGTTGACTGGATGGAGCTCTTGGCAGAGTTGAGCTTACATTTTGCTTTATAATGAGACTGTTTCTTTTATTCTTTTGTAGCTGAACTCTAAACTATTCACCAGCGTCATTTTTAATTCAGCCGTCTACAGCTAGATCCAACCTGCCTAAAATCAGCCTGGAGTATTACAAAAGTCCAATCTGTTACAGTATGCAGTGTTTTCTCCTGATTTTACATCCATACAAATTCCATTATGAGTTCCCACATCTCATCTAGCGTCTGGAAAACTCTTTTTATTACAAGCTACAAAGCCCTGCTACCTCTGAACATATCATTAGAAGTAAAGGATTCTCTCCCACACTTAGCTCCTTCTGTAAGGTGAACTGCCCTTTGCTGTCAGCAAGAACACCTTTAGAACCACAACAGAAACCATTGTGGTGCTATGTTGTTGTTGTCCTCCTGGAGAACTGAACCATACAAAGAACTATTCAAGCATGCCAGTGTTTTTCTGATTCTAGTAAAGCACAGCCTTCACTAAACAACCCTTAAAGGACTCCTTCATTAAGGGCGAAAGGAATAAAGTCATTGTTAGTACAAAGTTCTATGTCTAAGCAGAAGCTCCGCACTGCCTTTGGTGTTGGATGCGCTGCTATAATTTCTGAGTCAGCAGGTGCTAGGAGCTTGAATTCAGGTTGAATCCACACTACAGTGAAACTCAACTCCAGCTCATATCTCTGTGACTTAAGACTCATCAATGGCTAAATACTCTAATGTTGACTCTGAATCGCACCACAGTGACTCAGGACTTAACTCGGATTCACACTTAAGACGTCTGCAAGTCTGAATTGTTTGCCGTATACAGACAAAGCCTGAGATATATATGCCATTAATCAAACCAGGCCTAAAAATGTGACAAAATCACACAGCGTACGTCTGGCTTAAAGTGAACCAAGACACTGCTCGGACTCATACGAGTGACTTGAGACTCGCATAAAGCTGTCTATGAATATCTCAGATCTGCAATTACTCACATTCACTTCTGTCTCTTTAGCTTGGGAAGCGGAATGGAGACAGGTATTATTAATAATCAAGTGCTACTCTACTATTCAAACACCCGGCATTTGGTTTCAGGAGGAATATGGCGGCACGGGCAAATGAAGTGGCAGAGGAGCAAATTAGTCTCGCTTGTGATGTCCCTGCCTCTCCTCCGTTGTGATCTCCCTTTCTTTGTCGTCTTCAAATCGCTCCTTCCCCATTTTATTCGTCATTTGAAAGGCAATGCTTGGCGGCGGGGGAGATGATAGAGCGGGACAGGAATAGTTTAAAGGCATGCATGAAAGCCAGGCGGCATGTTTTATTTCTTGCTCAGGTGGTACGCCAAGTGCTCCAGAGAACGAGTGTAAGAGGAGTTCTTCGGTGCTGCCTTCCCTGCGTCGACAGGTTTAATATCTGCTACATCTTTTTATTTGCACGGGCATATGAATCCTTGTAAGCAAACACTGCGCAGGTAGGTGCCTAGCACAGATATGATAACGTGATGTAAGACTGCTGTTAAGGTTTGCAAAAGTTTGAGCTGAAAGGCAATTCGCTGCACAGCGTTGCTAATTTACAGAGCTTCGTCTATGTAAAGAACTACGATCACAAAACTGTCTCTAGGTATGAAGCCAGCTTTAACAAAAGCAAGGGGGATGTCAATATTAGCGATCTGTCAGTACGTCAGTATTCACTGAACACAAAAGAAAAATCTTGAAATATTCAAACTAAAATTAAATAATAAAAAAAGTTTAACGTCTCGACCTACAATACGGAATGTACGTGTAATTCATCGTGCAACATACTGGGTAAAACAAACACAACAGACGTAACATTTCTAAATGGGATATAAACATAGATTTGAGTGCTTCTCTTTTGTTTTGTTTGTTTTATAGCTTTCTATTCCGCTAGTGGTTTCTTTTAGGTCAGTAGGTTGCTACAAATCCAACTGACTTTCAAGATAAAACACTGTATGTGCTACTGCAGCACAGCTGTAAGAGATGAGTAGATTTGTCTCTGACCGATGAAGCTAGGGCTTAAAGATGAATTATTTTCATATCAAAATCGCAATTGGAATTTAGTATAATTTTAAAAAGACATGCCATTTTTATTACATTCCACGTTATATAAATGTCGTCCTAAAAGATGGGAAAGTTAACTTAATAACACAGAGCAGTTACACTCTACACTGAGTTCACTGCTGAATACAATGGACGTCCTGTTTTTAAGGAAATAGAAAACCTGGAGCTTAATTTATTGAAATAATATCAAATTTCAGCAGCAGCTTTGGTCAGATTAACACAATTAGGTTATTTCATCAAATGGGTCAGCCCTAGATCAAGCAATGTATACATTTAACTTAAACAAAAATGCTCCTTTAAAAGTAAAGCACAGTATTTTTACTCAAAATGTCATGAATACAGGGCTATGTGATTATCTTCATTCTTCTGCTTCTGTCCACGATGGAGTACATACAACTGTTTAATTGTTTTGTGTGTAGTGCTGAGAGCCACTGTTTAGGAATCGTCACACTACATCTGGTCTATCGCATAATCTTTAACTGTGAAGTGAGTACACCCATGCTCTGCCTCACTCTAGGAGGCGGCACACGTTCACGTTCGACACAGAGCCCTTTAATCCGGTAAACGTTTCTGACCCCAGCAGAAGTTGCAGTGTTTCCAAGGAGGGGCATGGTTTTGCAGTAGGTCACTGAGGGTCAGTTAGCTGGAGTTAACTAATTCACTGTGAAGCTGCAGCGAGTTCAGCTCCCCCCCCCCACATTCTAGCCTCTTTAAAGTCATCTTTTAAGTCTGTAGGATAAGTAAAGCATTTATTATGAAGTTCAAGGACAGAATCTACCTGGTTAGCCTAATAGTCACCAGGTTCTTATGAGAATGTTGTTGGATTGAGGTGTTGGTTGAGGTTATTGAGAATGAATTAGACAGTCACAAGCGTGTCGCAGTTCCACCTTAAATCATATCTGTTACATACCCATTTAAGGTGGAAAGGCGAATTCAATTAAGAAGAGAATTTGTGGGTGTATTTACTACATTTATGAAATGTTTATATTTACACAAAAATGTCATAAGGTGGGCAGCAAGGTGGCGCAGCAGGTAGGTGTCGCAGTCACACAGCTCCAGGAACCTGGAGGTTGTGGGTTCGATTCCCGCTCCGGGTGACTGTCTGTGAGGAGTTGGTGTGTTCTCCCTGTGTCTGCGTGGGTTTCCTCTGGGTGACTGTCTGTGAGGAGTGTGGTGTGTTCTCCCTGTGTCTGCGTGGGTTTCCTCCGGGTGACTGTCTGTGAGGAGTGTGGTGTGTTCTCCCTGTGTTTGTGTGGGTTTCCTCCGGGTGACTGTCTGTGAGGAGTGTGGTGTGTTCTCCCTGTGACTGCGTGGGTTTCCTCCGGGTGCTCCGGTTTCCTCCCACAGTCCCAAAACACACGTTGGTAGGTGGATTGGTGACTCAAAAGTGTCAGAGTGTGTGAGTGAATGAGTGAGTGTGTGTGTTACCCTGTGGTGCCCCCTCCAGGGTGTGTTCCCACCTTGCGGCCAATGATTCCAGGTAGTCTACCTGGACCCTGAACTGGATAAGGGTTACAGATAATGAATGAATGAATGAATGTCATAACGTGTCATTTAATGTAGACACATCTCAGAAGTTTTATTTTCCTCTTCAGGTTTAAACAAACTGATGTGATCCAGTTTTCAGCCAGCCAATACACAGCTTGCATTACAGTTCAAATAGTTAATAAAATAAGGACTGTTCTGGTCAAACATCTTTAAAGGCTTAAATGTTTATTCATGCAAATAACGTTTTAAAGCGTAACAAAATCACAGTAAAAGTAGTCAAAAGTGTGAAATGCATCAGTTCATGTTGTTAATTGCAATTAATCACCATTTTAATCAAGCTTATTTGCTCATGTTGAAGGCTAAAGTACAGATGTCCCTGTTTCTCAAGCCATGCCATCTGAGGGCTCAAAGGCCAAGTACTTCAACAGTGCTGCTCTACAGTTTAGCGAATTCTCAGGATTACCTCAAAATTTTTACAACATGGTGAAATATACTGAAAAATTGGACTGAACATTTCAAATGTTGTTTTTGAACTGTACGATGATATTCTAACAACGTCTGGCGCAAAGTGTGGTGCCACAACCTGTCTTTTCTTGTAAAGAAGAAAATATAGGAAATCATTTCTTGATGTTTTTCCTTTAAAAAAAGGTTTAAGAAAATTAACAAATCACAGATTCCTGTATTTTTATGTCCCAACTTTTTCCCAAAAAAGTGGTGTGTATATGAACTAGAACAAGTGCGGAGCTCTGCAGTCACTTTACTTATGTTACAAAAACAAACCCTCTTCAACAAACACATGCTCACGCCACTGAGCAACTCTTAAAGAAACAGTGCGCCTTTTTTGGCTGTTAATGTGAAAAAATGATGCACTATTAATGATGCAATAATAACACATTAACACCTCAACTCTGACACTCCCCAACAGTAAAAGTAATGCTAGCACATTATCTGAGCTGCTAGTTGTTATTTAAGTATTCTCGTCATTTAATACGTTTATGACACAACTGCAAAAATCGATGGAGAGTATCCAGCCCTTTGCCGTTTCCACATTGTTAAGTTCTGTGCTGTAAGATCACTTTGTGTTGCACTGCTGCACAGAGGGGGTTCCAAAAACCCTGATGAGAGAAGAGGAGGAAGCTTGTGTGTTGGAGCTCAAAAGTAGGCTGCTGTTTTTACCTCCTGATGTGGAGGTGGGCAACACACCACACAGATATCGTTACAGCAATAAGACAAGCACTCTCAGGTGTTCGCGCACTTTAAAACATCTTTCCCGAGTCATTAGTGGCGTAATTACTCTCTGTTTAATCAGGGTTGCATTTTTAGCTTTACCGAATACTAATCCACCAGTAACCTGTTTAAAACACAATTAGAATACACTGCACTCCATGCCCCAATGTTTGTACACACTACGTATGTAGTGAAATGAGTTCCCTCAAAGCTTATTTCATCTGTGTAGAAAAGCATGGAATGAAAAGAGATGTGGGGCACAACACCCAATGCCAAGCAAGGTCTAGAGGGGTATAACCCACTCCAGAAACTGTTTGTAAATCCAGAACTCTCCATCAGTGAAAGCCAGTCCCTTATAGAAGTGCTCTGGTATCTAGTAGAAGCTGTTACTACAGCATAGGTGCTGGATGAGCAGGTGTCCAGAAGCATTTGAGCCTGTAGTTTATATGATGGCTATTGGCGGTCAAAAAATAAATAAAAAAATAAAGCACTCTGACTTAGAATCTCCGGTTATTGCTCATGGTCTTGTGTTATTCCAGCTGGGTCTTCCGAATCTCATGGCGAGAGAGGGATGCAGCTAGTAAGCGAGGGATAGAAATGAGCAATAAAGGAAAGGAGGGAGATGGGGGCAGGTGAGCAGTCGCTCCAGGCTGTTCCCCTCTCCACTTGTCCCCCCCCCATGCACCTTCACCTATACTGCATTGTGGGTAATCCTCCGGCACCATGCGCGAGCACATAGCCAATTTCATCCCCCCCTCCACCCCTTTCGTCTGCCTCAGCTGTTTTTACGCCACAATCACTCACAAGCTCATTCAACTAAAGCTCGCGCGCGAGGGGAAGAAAATACAATCCCCAAATATCAATTACTGGTTAGTGTATTACGGAGACGGAGCGAGAGAGAAAAAGCCAGAAAGAGAGAATGGGATGGGAGCTGCTTTAAAGGCCTTTTCTCATATGATGATAAAGATGAACATTTATTGAGGTTTAATCCCCAGCTCTAGGAAAGAAGGATTTAGCTGAATAATTTCAACATTAGCACTAATGAAACAAGTGACTGAGGAGGGCTTGAACTGAAGGTTGAAGGGGGGAGAGACATTATGCAGAAGCTGAAGTAGTCTGACCATTAAACTGCTCCACTACAAACTGGAGTTTATTTAAATGGGTTATTGAAGACAGCGGGAACAACCATCGTGTGCACTTCCTTCAAAGTAAATACGTAACTAAACACGTAAATAACTTCTTAATAGTTAAAAATAAACTCACCAATGAATCTGGAACAAGAAGACGAAGCCAAATGAAGCTGTACTTCTGCTTCTAACTAAAAAACAGGGCTTAGCAGCAGAGGGCTGCTTCTATTGAAGTCAAATGACAGATTATTTTACAGTTTGCTCAATCAGGTGAAGTCTGATAAGTTTAGAGCAGAATTATTCAAGTTTTATGACAGCGGCATGTTTGTTGACAACCTCCCCTCAACAAAACCATAAACTGAAACCCATACACAGTAATCCCTCGCTACTTCGCGGTTCATCTTTCGCGGATTCGCTACTTCGCGGGTTTTTTCAAGGGGCTATATCACGGCTATTGAGGGAAAATCTAAGAAAAAAATCTAAGAAAGTATTTCTTACGTACAGTACAGGTATTGTTCATGTCCACATCCGAGTGAATTTACTGACGCTAAATCACAGCTTAGGAATGACTCTATTAAAGAAACTGGTAGGATATCACATGTAGTTCCAGCTGAAAAACATTATAGAATGACTGTTTAATGCAAAGGGTGGGTTGTTAACACTAACAGGGAGGGTTTTAAAAGTCCAAATACTCGTTAAATACATAAAAAATATCGTTCCTCTACTTCGCGGAAATTCGCTTTTCACGGGTGTTCTTGGAACGCATCCCCGCGAGTGTTCTCCCTGTGTCTGCGTGGGTTTCCTCCGGGTGACTGTCTGTGAGGAGTGTGGTGTGTTCTCCCTGTGTCTGTGTGGGTTTCCTCCGGGTGACTGTCTGTGAGGAGTGTGGTGTGTTCTCCCTGTGTCTGCGTGTGTGAGTGAATGTGTGAGTGTGTGCGTTGCCCTGTGAAGGACTGGCGCCCCCTCCAGAGTGTATTCCCGCCTTGCGCTCAATGATTCCAGGTAGGTACTGGACCCACCGTGACCCTGAACTGGATAAGGGTTACAGATAATGAATGGTACTAGGGTAAATTCACTGGGTTAGAGGTACTTAATCTTTAGAGGCCAAACTTAAAAGGTCATGTAAGGTCTTCTGTACCTTAAAGCACATTTAACACAAGCCTTGAGCTACTTAAAGGAAATCACTTAGAGCTTCCAACTGCTCAGCAAAGGCCCTGATTAGTTTATGGCTGATGAACTTTGTGGTGTTTTATAGCCTTAGGAGTGTAGAGTTTTACAGTATAACAGTGTAGCTCTACCCCGTCTGTATCTGCAGGTTTGCAGTTGGTGTGAGTATGTGCTGTACTCTTTACTAATTAAAAACCTACAATATTAGTAAGAATGGTAAAAAGTCCAGCATTTACTTTTGGTCAAATGAACCTTACAGTGCACTTAACCTTTATAAAGCTTGAGATATCAGAGCAGGTCAGAGGAGAGTCAAAGTGGCCATTTTCCATGAGCCATTTGACTTGAACCTAAGTATGTGTGTGGGTCAATGGATTTCTGTAGAGGTCCGGAATCCAATCACGACCCTGCACCCTCTTTCTATTTTTATATGAGCGTATATTCAGTATCACTCTTTTAGACCGATCTCTCAGTAACCTGCATATGACTCAGTATATCTTCCTCGCCCGATGGGGAGATAACCGAGCAGAAAATAAAGCAGCCGAGTGGAAGAAGCCGTCTCTTCCTCTTCTCCACTTTCCTACTCCTTCGCTCTCCTGCAAATTGTCCACAACAACAGCCCTCATTATAAACATCTCGCCTTTATTAGTCCCCCTCAGTCTGGGAGCCACGGAGAGACTGCGAGTATAATCGTCCAGGCGGACAAAGACAGGGACAGTTACAGAAACAGAAGAGGAGCGAGAGAGACAGCGTGACAGAGTGAGAGACAGAGGGTGAGATTCAAAGTGAGACAGAGAAAGAGTGATAGAAAGAGAGAAAGAGGAATTAGAGAGCCAGACCCTGCTCCACTCTACCAAGAGATCAATACCATAACAGATGTGTTCTGTGTGGAGGAGCCATGTCCATGACAGGCCAATCAAAGGAAGCGTACCGGCCAGGCCTGAGTGAGTGACCTGTGCTTCTCTCCCAACTCCTCCGAGACCAGGACTCTCTTTATTTTTTCAGCTGAAAGCCCATAATTCTCTGAGTAGCAACAGTCAAAAGTTTGGATACACTCCATATAAAGATAGCAATGCTTGACATTTGTTTCTAACACACAACGTTCTTCACAGGATCATATTTTACAGTTTGTTTGTTTGGTTATTATATTGGTTACATGTAAAAATACGTGATTTGTGTTTTCTTTTTGCACTGCCATCTTGCTCAAATTTGCCCCTTCAACAGAGCAATAGGGGCTTTTCAATACATTCTGGTATAGATAATCCACTGATCCTGCAGGTCATTTTATAGTGGTTTTAGGGAGTGATGTTTTCTGAGGGGATATAAAGAAAACCACTCATTTCGATCATTAGTTTCGATCATCGCTACGAAAACTAAAGAACGAGGAAACCCATCGGAGGAAACCCACGCAGACACAGGGAGAACACACCACACTCCTCACAGACAGTCACCCGGAGGACACCCTCGCAGACACAGGGAGAACACACCACACTCCTCACAGATAGTCACCCGGAGGAAACCCACGCAGACACAGGGAGAACACACCACACTCCTCACAGACAGTCACCCGGAGGAAACACACGCAGACACAGGGAGAACACACCACACTCCTCACAGACAGTCACCCGGAGGAAACCCACGCAGACACAGGGAGAACACACCACACTCCTCACAGACAGTCACCCGGAGGAAACCCACGCAGACACAGGGAGAACACACCACACTCCTCACAGACAGTCACCCGGAGCGGGAATCGAACCCACAACCTCCAGGCCCCTGGAGCTGTGTGACTGCGACACTACCTGCTGGGCCACCGTGCCGCTCAAAGATAAAAATGTATTTGTTTAAGGGAATTAAAGAGCTAATTACTACATCTAACAAATGTAGCAGTCTTCCCCCTATTTCCGGCCACTGTCGTATATGTTGTATATCACCAATCGCAATGAGGAAAACAATCAAACATAATTCAATTAAATGTTATTCTTGCACACATCTAAACAATATTTAAGTATCTCTAACAGTGTTGTAATTCTTTGTGTGCAAAACTACATGTAGAACACAACACCTTTCCATTTCGCGACTCACTTTGTAAATGTTAGCTTAGCGGTTAGCTTCCTTCTCTCTGAGGGGAAAAATCTACCGGCATTGTAATCCTTAAGTGTAGAGTATGGATACCAACACAGGACAAACGTAACCGCATTGTAAACCACTGAAAACCACTGAATGTGGTAGGAACAGTCTCGTTTGACTGTCACAAGCAGGTGAGGTAGCCGGTGTTAGGGGACGCCAATGATCTTAGCAGTGCTGGCTACTTAAACAAAAACGTCTTCATTTGAAAACATATTTTCTTCCAAGTCAAACAAGTTAGCTAAGATTTCTGATATTTTATTTACTAGGGGTACCAACGCTCTGGAGAAACACTGTGAAACACTCATTTCAGCTGGTGCCAGAAAAGTGCCCCAGGTTAAAGGGCTCTGGGGGCTGAAATGTAAATTTGTGCCATCTCCCAGTAGCTATATCTGACAAAGAGTGATGCAGAGTGTGTCAAGTGTAATTTGCAGTGTATTGTAGCTTATGATTCACTTTAGTCAATGTGTTATCAGTGACACACTGGATCGTACCAAATAATGTGTAATTCCTAAACAGTAGTTAGGGGGGATTATACAAAACAATGAAAGCTACAGATGTCGTTTAATGTTGTGACTGAGCTGCTAGCGAGCAATGAGGGGTGAAAAAGAAAGGAATCAATTCACACTTCACACAAATAGCTTCCGAATTTAAAGCACCTTCAATGAGCAGGAAACTACTTACCTGCTACTGTGATAACTTCCCTACTAGAATGTCAGAAAGAAACATGGCTGGCTCAGGTCTATTAGCCACTGGTCTTCTCCATACTATTTTTTATTTTTTTTGGTAATACAGTGGTCTCCAGCAGGGGGCTTCCCTCACAACGTATTCTCAGAAGCATTACACCAACTAATTGCAAAGCCCACCATTAGCTCAAATGGGTGTTCCACTCAAAATCAAGATGTAAAAGATACATGTCTACTGCTAATCAGAAGTTTGGGTACATGAAAATGGTGTTTTTGTTTTTTAAATCTGGACATAGTCATCTCAGCTACCATCTAATTAAGCCCTGTTTTGGGGTCAAAGCGCAAGACCATGTATTTATCCTCCTTCTTCTTACCAAAGCTTCACTTGTAATATTTTTAATTAATTTTTAACACTCTTAATCCTGAAGAATTAAACAGGAAATTATTTGTTTGGGTTTTTTTTAGATTGGTATGTGTTGATGATCTCTGCTCTGATTTGCCACCCTGTACACTTCATTTATAACAAGAAAAACACTTGAACAAAAAGTTGTAAGTGTGGAAAAATATACCACTTTGTTTTGTCATTTGCATGTTTTGTCATTTGTATCTTTATTTTTTCAATTAATCTTTTTTCTAAGACTATATTTACACCTCCCAAACGCTACCTGCTGGAAATGACAGTTAAACAAGTCTGGTGAAATATAGCTGCCTTAATGCAACAACAATTCCAGTGTCTGTGCCGCTCTCATGTGCTGCTTGGAACACACTGGAACGCTGTGGTTAGTGTATGTGATATATGAAGTGTATAGTGTTGAATATGTGGGAGGTTTCAGTGATTCTACCAGGTGTAGATGACTCCTAGCCAAGGTTTCACCTTCTGTGCTGTCAATGCACATGAAAATGCCCTGATTTCATCTCAGAACGTTTCAGGAAACAAAAATAGACAGGAACTCTGTGAGTCATAAAGAGGCCTTTGGTGGAAAAGCACAGTGCTGTGCCGCCTTTAAAAAATCCGCCTTAAAACTCCACACCACTTGAATGTGAAATCTTCTCTTGATTGCAGCTCTGTGCCTCTCCTAACGAGTACACAGCTGGGAGAAGAGCGCGCGCGAGCGGCTCGGACACCTTGTTAATTTGCGGCGATCACTTCTCTGCTGTGTTTTTTTCTGCTTTTGCGCACGTGTGATACTTACACGGTTAGTGTTTGCAGCTGGCACCGGCTCCTCTGTTTTACGCTCTTTTAGTGTGAAAATCAAAGGCTTCCTGATGGCCCACAATGTGGCTGAGCTTTTACAGAACTCAGAAAAACAAGTGTTTGTTCAGAGGTGCAATTTGAATACAAAACCAACGACAACGCTGTTGTTTAGAGTGTTTTAAAGGGATTTAGACGGATTAGTTTAGTGAAAATAGTTTAAATAGTATATAAAAATCAAATATAAAATATGGTAATTCATTCATTCATTATCTGTAACCCTTATCCAGTTCAGGATCGCGGTGGGTCCAGAGCCTACCTGGAATCATTGGGCGCAAGGCAGGAACACACCCTGGAGGGGGCGCCAGTCCTTCACAGGGCAACACACACACTCACACACTCGCACCTACAGACACTTTTGAGTCGCCAATCCAACTACCAACGTGACACAAGAAGAACACACCACACTCCTCACAGACAGTCACCCGGAGGAAACCCACGCAGACACAGGGAGAACACACCACACTCCTCACAGACAGTCACCCGGAGGAAACCCACACAGACACAGGGAGAACACACCACACTCTTCACAGACAGTCACCCGGAGGAAACCCACACAGACACAGGGAGAACACACCACACTCCTCACAGACAGTCACCCGGAGGAAACCCACGCAGACACAGGGAGAACACACCACACTCCTCACAGACAGTCACCCGGAGGAAACCCATGTGGACACAGGGAGAACACACCACACTCCTCACAGGCCCAGAGCAGGTGGGTGATATAACAATACAGTATACCACGGTATTTAAAAAATGTGGACGGTATTTCAAAATGAGGATGTTTATTCCTGACGTGTGTGTGGTGTGTCAAATTTCTGTTCTGTGTCTTTAAAAACAAGGCCATAAAGTTAATTCATGTGCATTTAAGAGAGCCAAAAGGAGGGGGCGCTGTGGAAGCTTACTGTGTGGTGATGTCCCACTCTGAAAACGGGTGGGGAACAAAAAAACACATGCTCAGAAGCCCACCGCAGTTGTGAGTGTAGCACTTGGAGAGTTTGGGTTAAAATAAAGAGGAATTTAACAGTCTTTTTGCAGTCTGTAGATATTAAGAAAATGTGTGCAATGATTTTTATAGATCTTTTTTGCGTAGGTTTTACTGCGTCAGAAACACAGGAAGTCTATTTTATATGACTCACAAATTCAACATGGGTTGAGCAAAGTGTGATTGCACCCCGCACATTTGTGATGCTAATTAGCTCAAATGTGCTGGCTTTATTTCACTAATAGTTCCCGAGTAAAACTGACATCAAACATCTTCATTTCATTTACTGTAGGAGGATGATTGGGTTATGTAGATTATTTTTAATTTAGTTTGCATTAATACACACATGCAAAACAAGATTAGGCCAAATCACTTGTCTGCAGTTGTTGAAAATAAAATACAACGGCTGAAACTGCCCTCGTAATCCAAGCATCCAAAAGAACGTCTATTTTACACCATGTGCCAGCTCCCGGTTTGCAGCTAAAATCTCCATAATCAATAGTTAAGTGGATAAATCCATGAATAGGTTCTGTTGTTGCTGTTGGAGGAGCTTGGCTTTTTGAACCGTTCCAATTGCTCCATCTGTTCAGATTTGAAACATGACCACCTCAAAGACCTCTCGACTGCAGCAAAGCTGTCACGACGCCTTATGATGCCATGATGTCTTATTTAGGTCATGATAGAAGTGTTCCATTATGCAGCTCTAGCGCTCAGGGGCTAAAACTGAAAACCGACAGAGAAAAGAGAAAAAGAGCTTCAATTGAGATGTTGAAACTGTCTGACAGGAATTTTTGCTGCTAAGTGAGAAAGAGAGAGAAAAGAGGAGAGAGGGGGAGGAGGGAGAGAGAGAGAGAGAGAGAGAGAGAGAGAAACTGTGCTATGTTGCTTTTGTTTGGGCTAGCAGTGACGGCGTAGACAGCGCTGTTTGCGCATTTCTCTATTCGTCTGGGAGTTTCGTTATTTTCCTCTCTTTCTCTATACCCCCCTCTCTCTCTCTCTCTCTCTCTCTCTCCCTCTCCCTCTCTCTCAGACGGCTTTGATCACTCCGGCCTTTGAAGCAGCGCTCGGGAAAAAAAAAATAAAAAAACAGAAAAAGAGGAGGAAGCAGAAGTCATCGCAAGTTCATGTCTCAACTTGGCGCGACGCAACTGCTGGCAAACTGCAAATCTGCATAAGCAGAATATTTTTGCATACTTTATCCAGAGAGGAAAAAAAAGAGAGTGAGAGAAAAAAAAAAAAACACGCAACACATCTGTTCCTGGGTCAGGAATAAACACATTATACAACCTTTTGTCATTTTAAGTCAGCGACTTGTCAATAGCATACACACCTCAATGGGTCACAACAGCTCGTGATGCCACTGCTGTTCTCTGTGTTCACGGGTACCGAGCTGTGACCTGACCCCAGAGCTTCACCCAGTCAGCTTCTACCAGCTTACTGAGTGAATGTGAACCTCAAACATTCAACGAATAACCCCCTGAAACTACAGGCTTATTAATCAATCACTGCAGCACTGGAACGTGTGATAATCAATCGTTTAATACTGAATTATTTATAGCTGTCGATAAATTGCAAGCTCACAGCTTGTTATTGCAGTTATTGAAAAACGTTTAAAGGGTTAAATGGCTGAAATGCCTTTGAGCAAGGCATTTAACCTGCAACTGCTTTTACATTTGATTGCACTGCTGTGAAATGGCAATTAAAGGAACACTAGGTAATAGTTTCACCTTCTAATCACAGCTTCAAAGTTACTGTAATGCTTGATTAACCTGTATTTGGGAAAAGAGACGCTGCTACTCTGAGCTCAGCACTGCAGAAAATGCACTGTGTAGCTTTTGAAAGAGGGTAGGAAACCACTCCACTGTGTGTGTGTTAAAGATGGAAACAAGCCCACACCCTGCAGTTCTGTGACTCTTCATAACAGAAGAACCCTTCCCTACAAAGTGCCTCCTGTTCTATTAACACACAGACAGTCCCTACTCCAACATTGCCATTAGCACAGCTCTCACTTCATCTACCGCTTCATCAACCTCTCAAACAGCTCCTCAGCTGTCAGTGGATTGGAGTCTGATGATCATCACACTTGAGGGTCCTCCAGACCAGCTCCTCAAACCTGAAGACCTTCGTACACAGCATGTGTTCCTGATTAAATCATACGGCACACCCCTGTAACAAACACGGGCCACGCTCTGAGACAACTTTGAGAGGAGCTGTTCAGCACAACATCCAGAGTATTTACGAGAACAATCGTCCAAGGTCTAAACTGTTTTCCAAGAAATCCACACAGATCATTTTCCACATCTCCACAGTTCAGTTTTGAAAACTGTTTGCATTTTCTCCTTCACATTTGTCTGTCAGGAGTTTGTGTTCTCCCTGTGTCTGTGTGGGTTTCCTCCGGTTGCTTCTGTTTTGCTCCAGCAGTCAAAAAAAAACAAAAAAAAAACATTGGTATGTATTTATATTATAATATTTCTATGTTTTCTTGTGGTTAGTAAAGCTCGCTTCCTATCTGTTCCTTTTTTAAGTACGGTTAACAGATAGTCTGAACAACAACGAACAGTAACTATTTATTTAAAAATAACGTCTTAATATACACCTTAATAAAATGGGAATGGTTGGTGATATTAACTTCCTGTTAGTGGCACATTAGTATATGGGAGGGGGAAAACTTTTCAAGATGGGTGGTGACCATGGCGGCCATTTTGGATCCAACTTTTGTTTTGTCAATGGGAAGAGGGTCATGTGACACATCAAACTTATTGGGAATTTCACAAGGAAAACAATGGTTTTAACGTAACTTTATTCTTTCATGAGTTATGTACAAGTTTCTGACCACATATAAAATGTGTTTAAAGTGCTGCCCATTGTGTTGGATTGTCTCTTCTCCCACTCTTCACACACTGATAGCAACACCGCAGGAGAAATGCTAGCACACCATTTTTTTTCTTGGGAAATTCCCATTAAGTTTGATGTGTCACATGGCCGACTTCAAAATGGCTGCCATGGTCACCACCCATTTTGAAAAGTTTCCCCCCTCCCATATACTAATGTGCCACCAACAGGAAGTTAATATCAGCAACCATTTCCATTTTATTAAGGTGTATCCATATAAATGGCCCACCCTGTATATTCAATTATTTCTCTAATACAAGGGTTGTTTCAGTGCGCTACACCAGCCTAGTTGAGCTTATCAAGGGGTTTATGAGGAGCTCTCCTGTGCTTGGAGGAATCATTTGTGTGGAAAACTGACATATTACTGTAGTAAAGAGGGCTGCATCTGGTCGATGCTGTGGACCTGGAGCCGAACCTCTGGCTGGGTGGTTTGTGAGAGCCTCAGAGTGACCGCAGGGGGCCAAGCGCTAGGAGAGCGCCGTCAGTCTCAGGCTGAAAGTGAGCGCTCTGCAGGGGCAGAGCTGAGGGATCGTGTGCAGTGCAGCGCTGCCTATGATGGATCACTCTGAAGAAAGGAGCCCGACACAAACACTGCCTCTGCACCGCAGCCGGCTGGGGTTAAGCCTCTTGCTTTACAACCAGATTGTGCAAAGTTCCACAAGGAGATTTCAGACGGAGAGGAAGGTTTGAGTCAGTAGATTTTGGAATGAAATTCGTAGAAGGAGACACTTTCCAAAGGTTGAAGGGAGTTGAGCAAAACAGTCCCAATCCCATTCATAATCGCCATAGAAACTTTCGATTTTACCCATTATCTTTTCTCCATTCAACATAGACTTAGCATGAGCAGCAGATAGTGAGGTTATGATTCATGCTCTGGTTAAAGCCATGAATCACTCTGATTGATAAAACCTACATGAACTACAACACTAGAGATAAACACAGAACTGAAAACTGGAAAACGGGGTTAAAGTGATTGGTTAAAACCTATTTTGCAGTGCATTGTGGGATATGTAGTTCTTTCCAATATTTAACATTTTATACGACACATGTTTAAACACTGCACTGATGTGTTACATTAAGTTTTTGTGGCTGTTGTTGCAGGGTAAGTGGCCTCAATACGATATGGTCCTACAATAAATCCACAGTATTTCACTGTAAATTTTAATATTAATATTTATTATATTAAATGAAATACATTTAACGTATAAATAAAAATGAATAAATCCCTGTGTCTGTGTGGGTTTCCTCCGGGTGACTGTCTATGAGGAGTGTGGTGTGTTCTCCCTGTGTCTGTGTGGGTTTCCTCCGGGTGACTGTCTGTGAGGAGTGTGGTGTGTTCTCTCTGTGTCTGTGTGGGTTTCCTCCGGGTGACTGTCTGTGAGGTGTGTGGTGTGTTCTCCCTGTGTCTGCGTGGGTGTCCTCCGGGTGACTGTCTGTGAGGAGTGTGGTGTGTTCTCTCTGTGTCTGCGTGGGTTTCCTCCGGGTGACTGTCTGTGAAGAGTGTGGTGTGTTCTCTCTGTGTCTGCGTGGGTTTCCTCCGGGTGACTGTCTGTGAGGAGTGTGGTGTGTTCTCCCTGTGTCTGTGTGGGTTTCCTCCGGGTGACTGTCTGTGAGGAGTGTGGTGTGTTCTCCCTGTGTCTGCGTGGATTTCCTCCGGCTGCTCCGGTTTCCTCCCACAGTCCAAAAACACACATTGCAGGTGGATTGGCGACTCAAAAGTGTCCGTGTGTGTGAGTGAATGTGTTTGTGTGTCTGTTGCCCTGTGAAGGACTGGTGCCCCCTCCAGGATGTATTCCCGCCTTGCGCCCAATGATTCCAGGTAGGCTCTGGACCCACCGCAACCCTAAATTGGATAAGCGGTTACAGATAATGAATGAATGAGTATTTAACGTATAAATGGCTTTATTTATTTAAACTCTTATTTTACTACAAATGCAACAATTGAAAATGTCCAAAAGTGACAAAAAATATGTAAAAATATTCTTATTTTGTAAACAACTTACTTAGATTAACATATTTTCCACACACACTTTTTGGCCAAACATTAAGTGACATCTGCTCACTCAACATTTCTTAAAATATGGCATATGTCAGCAGAGCTGAGCCCTTTCTCAACACATCTGATACATTCCCAGCCCCGAGTGAGCCCACACCTCACCTCGTGTCTTTCACACACTCATTACTTTACACAACAAATGATGCACACATGCACTAATTACATTTCATTACATTTTTGTACCGCCATAAACAAAAGCTAGAAAACATTCAGGAACCTGGATTAGTACGAGTGCAGGTGAACGTGGAGGTTGTGTGAGACACATCTGTGATGATGTATACTGGAACAGCTGTTCTTTAACTTAAATATATACCTCTCCATTACCTCAAGGATGTATCCACTAGTACAGTTTTCAGCTCACTGTGTACACAAAGTGTTTCAGATGTGGTAAACACCAGCTCCAGATGTTCTGGGGAAATATAAACTCTTTACACTGAGAACTGTTTGAATTCCAAGCGTTATACGTGTTTCCAGTGATGCAAATGTCTGTAGAGCAGACAGAATAGTGGGTCTGTTGTGAAAAAGACAGATGTTTCCTGTCACTGATACTAAAAAAATATGAATAAAATAGTCTGTCACCTTGTGACATTCCAGAAGAACATTCTACTTTGCAAGGTGCTCACTCTCTCTCTCTCTCTCTCTCTCTCTCTCTCTCTCTCTCTCTCTCTCTCTCACACACACACACACACACAACTTTTCATCTGTAAACACCGGTGCCTGCATTTAGCCATCAGATGAGCATGATCAATGTTAGCAAGGCTGACAGGGCGATAATGAATCCAGGAGATATGGGCAGTAATGCTGCCGGTCATTTGTCACTCCTGGGGTCCTGGCTGAGTGTTATGGATATCAGGTGAGCTGCTCAGTAATGGAGTTGATATGCTCTACATTGCATGCCAGCAGAAGTGATGGATTTTTAAAGGAGGTTGGCAACTTCGCCTGGTTTTTACAAGAGAGCTGAGAAAAGAGGCCTGAGGGCTGAGTGTGCGACTGTATGTGGGTGTGTTTGTGTGTGTATTTGGGTCTCTCAGAGGTGTAAAAAGTTCTTCAACTCAAACTAAAGTCACAATTAACACTTTTTAACTCTAGCTAGCTCACATTTGTACTTGGGGGTAAAATGCTTTGTTGTGCTTGATTCTACTACAACAACTACTACTACTACTACTAACAATATTTAGAGATGCATGAACAAAGATACTGGTATCGGGTATTTGCCGCATGCTGTGTTCATTTACTCGTACTTGTAACCGCAAACGAGGCTCCGATACCAAATGTCGGTGATCTGGAATTATTTCAGCATCAGTGATGGCAACCCAAGCAAGTTTCCAGTGAGTAGGCCGCACTGTTTTGTCTGTCCTCAAACAAGGTGGGTTTTCTTTACTCATCGTTGCACGACTTGGTTTATTCTCAAACAAAATTACATTCTCCGCTCGCGAATTTTGAATTGGATCCGACACCATAGATCAGGCTGCTGCTGTTAAATTAACACCCCCAAGTGCAGAACTTCCCAGTCATTAGCGTATAATGGAAAGCGTCATTCCAAAGATGCACAACACCGTACATATCAAGAGCTTGTTGCATCTAATAATACTAATTTATAGATAAATACTTTATTGATCCTAGAGGAAAATTCTAACTAATTTTGGTGTAATGTGGGAAAATGCTAAATAAAAGTTGGCCAGTTCCAGAGTTGGGTTTGTTCTCCCTGTGTCTGTGTGGGTTACCTCCGGGTGACTGTCTGTGAGGAGTGTGGTGTGTTCTCCCTGTGTCTGTGTGGGTTACCTCCGGGTGACTGTCTGTGAGGAGTGTGGTGTGTTCTCCCTGTGTCTGCGTGGGTTTCCTCCGAGTGACTGTCTGTGAGGAGTGTGGTGTGTTCTCCCTGTGTCTGTGTGGGTTTCCTCCGGGTGCTCCGGTTTCCTCCCACAGTCCAAAAAAACACGTTGGTAGATGGATTGGCGACTCAAAAGTGTCCATAGGTGTGAGTGTGTTAGTGAATGTATGAGTGTGTGTTGCCCTGCGAAGGACTGGTGCCCCCTTCAGGGTGTATTCCTGCCTTGCGCCCAGTCATTCTGGGATGGCTGCAGACCCACCGTGGATAAGCGGTTATGTACAATGGATGAATGATAGTGTTATATGACATATAAAAATAACAAAATGTTTGCCAGGTCTGGCTCATGGGAATCAACACAGAGTCAAAAATCAAAAGACATATTTCATAAAGCAAAAAAAAGAGTTTGTAGGAAGGTGAAAAGGCTGTGCTGGCTGGAGGCCATACTGCTATTTATTTGGAGACTGAAGCAAACATAGGATCCAAGAGGGTGTGGGTATAACCTTTGTGAAGTAC
>NC_089801.1:69421609-69484109 GCF_029633855.1 Hoplias malabaricus
GGAGCGGCAGAAACGAGGCCAAATACAGCTGCAACTTTAAACTGGAACACAGCTCGGACTGTGAGCGCTCGACGGAACAAAATTAGACGGCTGTGCAGCCCAGGGAAGCCATCTCTCCTTCGCGCAGGGAGGAGTTCTTCATCATGTATGGGCGATCAGTACACACCAGCTTCAACTATGACCCCACAGATGCCAACTCGCTGCTGTAAGAGCTGCACAAAGGGCAGCAGTGCTACTCTAGCTCCAATAAACGCTGTGGTGCAGATGGGCTATTTACATATTCACTTGAACCATCAGCTCATAGGTCAGAAACATAACATCTATAGAATGTATATGCAGAAAACACCACCAACAACAACAGCAACAACAACAGCAGAAAAACGCAGATTTCACAGAAATAAAAGCAAGTTTTAAATTTCAGTGTAAGTAAATATAAAAGTGTTTTATTCCAAGTCATGTCGGAGCATTTCTATTGGTCCAATCGTGACTGTTTACACAAAGTGAAGGACAACGTCTGTGTTCAAAGATGTGGTAAAATAAAATTGTTTTGGTTATTCATTCATTCATTCATTCATTCATTCATTCATTCATTATCTGTAACCCTTATCCAGTTCAGGGTCACAGTGGGTCCAGAGCCTACCTGGAATCATTGGGCACAAGGCAGAAATACACCCTGGAGGGTGTGTTCACAGGGCAACACACAATCACACACACATTCACACTTTTGAGTCTCCAATCCACCTACCAACGTGTGTTTTTGGACTGTGGGAGGAAACCGGAGCACCCGGAGGAAACCCACACAGACACAGGGAGAACACACCACACTCCTCACAGACAGTCACCCGGAGGAAACCCACACAGACACAGGGAGAACACACCACACTCCTCACAGACAGTCACCCGGAGGAAACCCACACAGACACAGGGAGAACACACCACACTCCTCACAGACAGTCACCTGGAGGAAACGCACGCAGACACAGGGAGAACACACCACACTCCTCACAGACAGTCACCCGGAGGAAACCCACACAGACACAGGGAGAACACACCACACTCCTCACAGACAGTCACCCGGAGGAAACCCACACAGACACAGGGAGAACACACCACACTCCTCACAGACAGTCATCAGGAGGAAACCCACGCAGACACAGGGAGAACACACCACACTCCTCACAGACAGTCACCCGGAGGAAACCCACACAGACACAGGGAGAACACACCACACTCCTCACAGACAGTCACCCGGAGGAAACCCACACAGACACAGGGAGAACACACCACACTCCTCACAGACAGTCATCAGGAGGAAACCCACACAGACACAGGGAGAACACACCACACTCCTCACAGACAGTCACCCGGAGGAAACCCACACAGACACAGGGAGAACACACCACACTCCTCACAGACAGTCACCTGGAGGAAACGCACGCAGACACAGGGAGAACACACCACACTCCTCACAGACAGTCATCAGGAGGAAACCCACGCAGACACAGGGAGAACACACCACACTCCTCACAGACAGTCACCCGGAGGAAACCCACGCAGACACAGGGAGAACACACCACACTCCTCACAGACAGTCACCCGGAGAAAACCCACACAGACACAGGGAGAACACACCACACTCCTCACAGACAGTCACCCGGAGGAAACCCACGCAGACACAGGGAGAACACACCACACTCGTCACAGACAGTCACCCGGAGAAAACCCACACAGACACAGGGAGAACACACCACACTCCTCACAGACAGTCACCTGGAGCGGGAATCAAACCCACAGCCTCCAGGCCCCTGGAGCTGTGTGACTGAGACACTACCTGCTGTGCCACCGTGCCGATGTTTTGGTTATTTGAAAGACGACAAATAGTACACTGCTGTTTAAAAATACACTGGAAGTAGCCAAAAATAATAATAAATATGTGAAGATGAAAAGCAGTAAGAACATATTAATTTACATAAATAAATAACTAAAAAACAGTGCGGCATACATCTCTGTACACGGTTAACAGAAACGTCACACGCAATGAGAGAGGGACCAGAGAGGAGGAAACAGTGTATGAGACAGAGAGAGTGACAGTGTGTGTGTGTACACACATGCCACACTGAGGAGCTGTGTGCCTCACTGTGATGCTTCTATAAACGGCAGTTCTGTTCTGTTCTTTACTCTTTCTGGAGTTGTGTTTGCATTAAATGCTTGAAACTGAATAAAAGACGTGTAACTTCAACATGTTCTGGTGTGAATCACTGTCACAAAATAATGAGAATAATGTGGGTATTACCCTGGAGCAGTTGCAACTGGCCCTGAAGCTCTGGTTCCAGTCTACGGCTGGATATATATATAGCCAAAAGTATTCACTCATCTGCCTTCACATGCAGTGTATAAAGACACACACACACACCATCTGCAAGCTCCAACATTAAACCCCCTGACAGGTGAAGTGAATAACATTGATTGTCTCGTTACAGTGGCACCTGTCGAGGGGTGGGATATATCAGGCAGCAAGAGAACAGTCAGTTCTTCAAGTTGATGTAAGACACTGAAACACCGACAACAGCCAAACTGTGATGTTGTAATGTTCTGTTCAGAGCATCTTCAAAAGGACAGGTCTTCCGGGGTGTTCCTGGTGTGCAGTGGTTGGTATTAAACATTGTCCAAAAGTAAGGGCTACTTTTCTTCTGAACAGAGTCGTGGGTGCCCAAAACTCACTGATGCACTGGGGGAGTGAAAGCTTGCCCATCTGGTTTGAATCCACAGAAGAGCTACTGTAGTAAGATGTTATAACACACGGTTCAACCACTGTGGACCACTCAAGAGTGCCTATGCTGACCCTTGTCCATTTCCCAAGTGCCTATACTGGGCACCTGAACATCACAACTGGGCCATGGAGCAGTGGAAGGAGGTGGCCTGGTCTGATGAATTGCATTTTCCCTTGTATCAGGTAAACTGCCAGGTAGGGCAGTAGGCCTGGGGGATATGGGCTGGGCTGGGCTGTAGGACTGGGAGATATGGGCTGGGGTGAGCTGGGCAGTAGGGCTGGGCGATATGGGCTGGTCTGGGCTGGGCAGTAGGGCTGGGCGATATGGGCTGGGCTGGGCTGGGCGATATGGGCTGGGCTGGGCTGGGCAGTAGGGCTGGGCGTTATGAGCTGGACTGGGCAGTAGGGCTGGGCGATATGGGCTGGGCGTTATGGGCTGGGCTTGGGCGATATGGGCTGGGCTGGGCAGTAGGGCTGGGCGATATGAGCTGGGCAGTAGGGCTGGGCGATATGGGATGGGCTGGGCTGAGCAGTAGGGCTGGGCGATATGGGATGGGCTGGGCTGAGCAGTAGGGCTAGGCGATATGGGATGGGCTGGGCTGAGCAGTAGGGCTAGGCGATATGGGATGGGCTGGGCTGAGCAGTAGGGCTGGGCGATATGGGATGGGCTGGGCTGAGCAGTAGGGCTAGGCGATATGGGATGGGCTGGGCTGAGCAGTAGGGCTGGGCGATATGGGATGGGCTGGGCTGAGCAGTAGGGCTAGGCGATATGGGATGGGCTGGGCTGAGCAGTAGGGCTAGGCGATATGGGATGGGCTGGGCGATATGACCAAAAAACTCATATCTCAATATGCCTAAAGGAAACGGCGATATACGATACGATATTATGAAAACGATAACAAAATATGTCAAAGTATTAGTGTTTATTTTTAACACCAAAAAGAACATGGCGTCTTCACAAAAAGTTCATATGAATAATTTACTATTATTTTTAAACTTATATAAAATGATCTAATGTGAATTTTATGTATAAAGAATTATTATCATTTTTTAATCAGTCAGTTTTATTGTCATCAAAAATGTGTTGAGGAAAAAATTAGATGTAGTTTCTTTGAGACACGGAGCAAAATAAATAAATAAATAAATAAGCACTGACCTGTTTCTCTCAGCGCCGCCACAAAACCAATACTCCATTGGCTGCAGCACTAAATGATGGACAACTAACTCTGTCGGCTGATTGGCTAAATAAGAGTGATGACCAATGAGAAGTGAGGGAGAGCAGCGTGTCTCAAACAAGTCAGCACTCTTTTTTGGAATTCAATATTTAGCTGAAGTCACGTTAACGCACCTGCATCAGAAGCTCACAGTATTGTGATGTGGTAAACGTTTTATCGAATTGAAAACCACACAGGTATTATTGTGAACGATATTATATCGCCCACCCCTAGTCAGGAGACTCTGAGAAGTAAACAAGCTGATGCTTTGGGCAGTGGGACAGGACTCAAAGCATCTGCTGCTATATTCTTGGTGCCAGATACCACTCGATATCTTCAAAGGTGCTGTAGAGTCCATGTCTCAATGGGTCAAGGAAGAGTGGCTCATGCCTAACAAAATCCCACAAGAGATAAAGCTGAGAGCTGTTATCACTCTCAAAAAGACATTACTGTGGACATGGATTTTGATATCTATATACCACCCTGAAGACACAGCTCTAATTATCATGGATTACCACTGGAAAATAAAGCGTAGGATGTAGCTGTAGAGTGGTAGGGAGTAGTGGAATAATTTGAAGAACACATGAAAAACATTGCTTGTACAGAACAAGAACAAGGGCAATAAACAAACAAAGAAACAAACAACTAAACAGTATGCTGGAGATATGCTACTTGCTCTTCTTTTGTTTGTCTGGGAGCAAAGCCTCAGCCATGCGAACACGACAGGACAGCGCTGTAAAAATACAATACAGTTAAAACAATATTTGCTTTGCCTGTCCGAGCTGATAGAGATTAGAGTGAAATCAGAAGCAAGAGGACGGCAAAAGCTTCTCCAGACTCAGGAAAATAACCAGCTTTACTCTCCATACGGCCGGACATGTTGCTCACATTGTGTCGGATTAATGTGATTCTCCAGCATCCATATTAATGCGTAAATCCCAAAATCTTATATGACAGGGATTCCTGGATGTATACAAAGAGATTTAGCGTACGGAAACACTATTTGTATGGAAAGAATTGGTGATTGTCAGGCCTTTCTAGCTTTAACCTGCTGAAAATGTATAAGTTTATGACTTGGCATGAGTAACAGTGTTAGAGTTTAGTAAAAGGACAGTGACTTTCTAGCAGCTATGACCTGGGGTTAGATAGCTAGCTCAAAACTAGCTGTTGGTAACTCGAGAAGCTAGCATAGCTAACCTTGCTAGCATCACTACTGTCAAAACAGAAATGTATGTAGGTTTGGCATACTTCTTAGAACTAGCTGTTCTTTTCTATATGATTCACAATAGACGAAGGGAATCATGTAGAGACTCGGTAGAGTGACCTAGACATGCACAAGAACCGCCTACTACTGCAGGAAAAGAAATTTGACTGACATGCAAAAGGACCAATCACAAGTCGATACACAGAAGTGTATATATGAGGATGTACAGACAGCCAATCAGAATGCAACTGCCAGAATCCTGACAGTGAGGCCAGGTTAGTGCCCTGAAAGGTTCAGACTCTCTGTCAACTTGTGGGCCGAGTGTCTGTGGTTGAGAGTAAGTTGCTAGTAACTCCCACACTGAACTAACAGCACAGTTAAACTGACCAATCACGTGGCAAAGCAACCAAGAGCAAGAAAAAGAAGTGGCAGATAGAGATATTCCCGGCTTTTGAGGAGGTAGATTTATACATTGATCGTTGAAATCTTGCTAGCTCTAGCAGCATGAGTGATTAATCTTAGCCCGGAGACAACAACTAGAAACACACTCCCTTTAAAAGAAGCTAGCACGAGTGACAGTCTCAGAAAGATGACATGGCCATTTCGGCCGGGCTTGTAAGAAGACACGACAATAAAGAATTGTGACAGCTTCATCTATCGTGCCTTTTCTGTCAAACAGCTCCAAAACAGGTCCGACCAAAGCAAAAGAAAGGGGAAAAAAAAATCCTGAAAGAGTGAGTGACAAAAAAACCTGTGCCCTTAAGGCCCTTGTATGTCGCTCATGGAGCTCCAGCAGGGCTTCGCTGGCAGTATGAAACACAGGCTGGCCACAGCATGAGGGAAGTGATGTGCAGCATAAAGGAGCAGGCTCCCCTCAGCAAAAACGACAGCAGGGGGCAGTGAGGAGGAGGGAGAGAGATATTCTGAGGTGATATATATATATATATTAATGAACACATATAGACAGATATGTATATAGTCACTTTCCAGAGAAATACAAGATTTTGGAGCGTTTGTATTGGTCGATTCCTCATGAAATTTTCACATGACATGAATGAAGCTGCTGTTTTACGGCATAGGAATCAAAAACAATGCCACCACTGATTCATGAATATACAGGTATCATACAGATACTGGCAGACATCCACTTTAAAATGATTGCCATCGGACGGAAGGTGAGACCTGCATGATATTTCAGACGGATATTTATTACTGGAAGAGCAGAGCGTCTAACCAACACTGGAGTAGGTCTGCTTTATTACAGTCCTCCATTTCATTTATATCTGTAGCCCAGGTATACATATCACATTTTTGTTTAATGCTAATCCAAATGGATTAAATGTAAATCCTACATTTTATAAAGGCATGTTTCACTACTCTTATAGATCTATACAGGGGTTGGACAATGAAACTGAAACACCTGTCATTTTAGTGTGGGAGGTTTCGTGGCTAAATTGAAGCAGACTGGTGGCCAATCTTCATTAATTGCACATTGCACCAGTAACAGCAGAGTGTGAAGGGTTAATTAGCAGAGGGTAAGAGCACAGTTTTGCTCAAAATATTGCAATGCACACAACATTATGGGTGACATACCAGAGTTCAAAAGAGCAAGTCTTTGTGATGTATCAAGAGCCACAGTATCAAGGGTAATGTCAGCGTACCACCAAGAAGGACCAAACACATCCAACAGGATTAACTGTGGACGCAAGAGGAAGCTGTCTGAAAGGGATGTTCGGGTGCTGACCCGGGTTGTATCCAAAAAACATAAAACCACGGCTGCCCAAATAAATGTGCACCTCAACTCTCCTGTTTCCACCATAACTGTCCGTCGGGAGTTCCACAGGGTCAATATACACGGCCGGGCTGCTATAGCCAAACCTTTGGTCACTCATGCCAATGCCAAACGTTGGTTTCAATGGTGCAAGAAGCGCAAATCTTGGGCTGTGGACAATGTGAAACATGTATTGTTCTCTGATGAATCCACCTTTACTGTTTTCCCCACATCCAGGAGAGTTACGGTGTGGAGAAGCCCCAAAGAAGCGTACCACCCAGACTGTTGCATGCCCAGAGTGAAGCATGGAGGTGGATCAGTGATGGTTTGGACTGCCATATCATGGCATTCCCTTTGCCCCAATACTTATGCTAGATGGGCGTGTCACTGCCAAGGACTACCGAACCATTCTGGAGGACCATGTGCATCCAACGGTTCAAACATTGTGTCCTGAAGGCGGTGCCGTGTATCAGGACGACAATGCACCAACACACACAGCAAGACTGGTGAAAGATTGGTTTGATGAACATGAAAGTGAAGTTGAACATCTCCCATGGCCTGCACAGTCACCAGATCTAAATATTATTGAGCCACTTTGGGGTGTTTTGGAGGAGCGAGTCAGGAAACGTTTTACTCCACCAGCATCACGTAGTGACCTGGCCACTGTCCTGCAAGAGGAATGACTTAAAATCCCTCTGACCACTGTGCAGGACTTGTATATGTCATTCCCAAGACGAATTGACGCTGTATTGGCCGCAAAAGGAGGCCCTACACCACACTAATAAATTATTGTGGTCTAAAACCAGGTGTTTCACTTTCATTGTCCAACCCCTGTACATATTTACAGGTTAAGTACAGTAAAACATATCAGTACTTTCATTACTTCGCAATAGGTCAAATTCAACAATTAAACTGTGTATATATGTGTGTGTGTGTGTGTGTGTGTGCATTAAAATACTCAGCAGTGTGCTCTCTGTAGGGGATGTGGACTTGTTTACACTTTAAAAAATGGAATTTGACCAGGGGCGCCCAAACTTTTGCACAGGCCTGTTTATACGCCGAGAGAGAAAAGCGAGACTGAGAAAGCATAAGAGAGAAAAGCTGAGAGTACGGCTGGTCTCTAAAGGGCAGCGGAGAGCTGCTTAAGGATTCACTTTGCGGCAGGAGCCCTCCCCAATGCCGGGGCTTTTTTGACGAGGGCTTTGACAGGTGCAGGCGCGGTTGCAGTCCTAATCGCAGGAGTGATCTGCGCTGCAGAGAGCAGTACAGCGCAGGAGCAGTGGAAGAGATAGAGAGAAAGAGAAAGAGGAGGAGAAAAAAAAGCAAGTGAAGAGGGCGGTCCCGTCTCATGCCACTAGCATCGCCGTATTCCTACCCTCCTGTCTGTAACTGTGAATCATATCTGAGAACAGTCTGCTCTGTCTGCCTCACCTCACAATAAATAAGTAATAGAATGGAGGGAAGAGGCAGATGTTAAAAAGCTAACAGTTGCATGTATTTGACTTTAAATATATCATTTGTTCAGGGCATAACCACATTCATTTGGAGATCTGGAGCTCTTACCAACCCACATATTGTGAAACAGGACCTCCCAGCCTTTCTTTTTTGCCCCACGCCCGAGTCTCTCCAATCACAGCTGGACCTGTGTTTATATAGGAGCCTAAAGAAGAGGTTAAACAAAACAAATAGGAGTCTTGATAAAATACAGAGAAGAGAACCGACCGACCAACAGCTAAAACCCCAAGTTTCTGCTCCGCGCTCCTCACTCCTGGGCTCTCAGCGCTGAACTGAACTGTGGCTCATTTACATTTAAAGGAACAGGTGCTGGAACACTTATGTGGTGTTTGATGCTTGTGGTGTTGGATCCGTTAGGATTCCAGTACTGTGTTTACTTGTGGAAATGGGCTTTACATTGTTTGCTTTAACCCTTTAAACCCCGACACGTGAAATAATAAACCAATAAAACGATTTGTTTTGAATCATATTTAGGCATTTACCAGTATATTTTTTTTAATTGGTCTTTCATTTAGTTCACGAGTTTAGACTTATTCACAATTTTACCTGATTTAATCAATCTATTTGATTGATTTCAGTTAAACAGTGAATAGCAAGCGATTGTCTCTGTTCTTCAGAACTTCTCAGGAAAACATAACACTGAGCTGATAATAAACACTGCTCCAGAGGTCCTTGACCCATGAGTTCTCTGTTCTTCTCTCTGATCTTTTTATATTTCATATACTGGTGGTCTTTTTGTTGATCTGCACAGCCGTGTTTCCATATTTAGAGGAACTACAGTTGTTTCTGTTACTGTCTGAACCTTGGCTTGAGGTATGAGGTCATTCAACAGACCTCCCATACTCCTCAGTATCATCATCTTCTTCCTCTGATTCCCTCACAACATCTATGTCATAAACTGAGCCAAGAAACATACATTTTGTAAAATTGTCTAAATGTGTTTTGCCGCTGTAAAGAACAGATGGAATTTTCTGAGTATTTATTAAAATTAATGAGCATTTCACAGGTAGAATACACTACATCCATGAAATGGACCAAAAAAATGCTTAGTTTTAACATCATTCAAATCATATTTGGAATTGCTTCATTTTTGCAAAAAAACTAGCCTTGAGCTTTTCTCCTGTGTTTTCATGAAGATACTATTTAGTAATGGTTCGGTAAATGCATGGAAATGCTTCCACCTCATTCACAGTTCAGTAGAGAACTCAGAACACTGGCCCCAAAAGGATAAAAGTTGGTTTCTGTATTTCTGTTCATTAGATGAAGTGTCTGGTTTAAAAAAATAATAATAATAAAAAATTCATTCGTTTTTAAGACAACGTTTTAATTTGGTGGGAATATTGCCGGCTGGTATTACTGGCCAAACGATATATCAGTCGAGCCCAGGTTGACATCGCATGAGAACGCAAAGGTGAAGGCTAGACTGACAAAGCGAGAGAGAGACAGAGTGTGGAAGGTTCGGTGAGAAAGTGGCCGAGACCCTATGAAAGCTACAGCATCTCGGAAACGCTTTCATAATCACAGAAATGCTCTGTTATGATGATGAGGAAGCCGTAATGATGCCTGGTTATTCCCACTGCCATCTTATATTCTGTCACATGTACAGAGAGGCTTCCCTACGGGCTGAGGCTTCATGAAACCAGGCCACAGCCACTGATGTCTTAATAACTGCTGTCCTTATCCGTACAGAGGAATTGGGCTGTAGCGCTGGATTGCAGCATAATTCTCCAGTCTCCTTTGATCTGCTGTCACGTCGCCCGAGACAGGGACTCTGCTTTCTCTGGCTAATGGAGCCTTTCCTCGGTCGAGCATAAAGCAAGTGGGAAGAGAAAAGGAAACGGAGAAAGAGAGGATGCTACAGAGGAAGTTAAGGTCTTAACACTGCAAGTGCAACACAAATAAATGATCCAAAATAAAGCATGCTTTCACACCAAAAACAGCATGCTGTGAGCGATATATCTCCTAGCATTGTCTCTGAAGTCCAGAACTCTTGTTTGAATGTTTGAAATACTTTTGATGGTAGTTAAATGTAGCTAGTTGCTGGGACACTAAAGGAAAAAGCTGATCCACCATCTTGGCTGTTGCCATGGCAATGGCAGAGCTTTTAAAAAAAAATACTGGGTAAGTTCACAGCACCTGGGAAGTAAGTAAATGCAGCGTGGAAAGACCTAATGTCAGCTGTGATCAGAATATAAATATATAAAAATATATATTGAATGTGATAATGTGTTACATATTTACTGTACATCATGAATGCAGATGCAAGGCAGGTGTTCCTAATCCAGTGACACTTCAGTGTAGTACCTGAACCCAAACTAGGTCCACATTTATAATTCTAATCATTTTCTGGAGGTATAAATAGTTGGGGTCAGACTGTACGAGTGGAAATACATTTGTGGTGGAAGGGTACATGAAGGATCCAAAAACTACCCTTATATATGTTGTTGGAACTCTGCCAAACTGGCTAAACTCATTTAAGATGACAGTAATAACACACTCACCCAGGCAGAGGCCATCGCTCTCCTCGTAGCCAATGCTGCACACACACCTCCCCAGCGGCACCAGCCAGTCCCCGTCGGCCCCGCAGTAGAGTTTGGGTGTGTCTCGCTCCTCTGCATTCTCCACACAGGCTCCTCGCACCTCCACCAGCGAGGACGAGTCCACGCGAGGCACCGTGTCCGGGAAAGCGGCCAAGTTCCTCAGAGTGGACGGACACTTCTTGTAGTAGACGCGAACGGACACCAGCGCGATACAGGCTCCCACGTCCTGGAAGGCCAGGTAGAACCCTTTCCGGGCCATGGGGCCCACCTCCCGCACCTCTGTGTTGAGTCTGAGGACGCGGTCGCCCAGGTCCGTCTGCGTGAAGCTCTCGTCAGCTGCGATGGTGTCGATCTTGGCGTAGTCAGCGGGGTGGAAGTGGGCACCGGGCCCACGTGCATCCTCGGCCTCCAGGTACAGCAGGTTGAAGGTCTCTTTGCACGTGCCCGACACCCAAGGGATACTGTTGCAGTCGCGCAGGGTAAAGCGCAGCTCCACGTACACCTTCTGAGCCTCCTGTCTTGGGATCCAGTTGGAGCGGAGCCAGTTGTTTTGGTTGGGCTCCATCACGTGACACACCTGGAAGGTGTGGATGGGTCTGTTCTGCTCGTCCATCTCCGTGATGGCGTCCCACTGCCGAAAGAGAAGGGGGTCAGAAGTATGTTGAGAAGTATGTTGCACATTTGGGGAACACGCCAGACAGGAACGCTTTATTTTAAAAATATTTGAAGTAAATGAATATTTAACAATGAAAATAGACAAAAGAGCAGATATCACATTCAGACAAAAGAGCCAAAAGAGATTGAGGAATAAGCAGCATTCAGAATATGTAGACTGCTGTGAACAGCACAGAGCCTAGGCAGCTGTAGACGATGTTTATTTGTAGTACATGATTTAATTATATTAACACTATGTGTAAAAGGAAAACAGGAGCACGATAACAAAAAACAGATAATTTTACAGTTACCTTGTATTTATTCATTCATTCATTCATTATCTGTAACCACTTATCCAATTCAGGGTCGCGGTGGGTCCAGAGCCTACCTGGAATCATTGGGCGCAAGGCGGGAATACACCCTGAAGGGGGCGCCAGTTCTTCACAGGGCAACACAGACACACACACACATTCACTCACACCTACAGACACTTTTGAGTCGCCAATCCACCTACCAACGTGTATTTTTGGACTGTGGGAGGAAACCAGAGCAACCGGAGGAAACCCACACGGACACAGGGAGAACACACCACACTCCTCACAGACAGTCACCCGGAGGACACCCACGCGGACACGGGGAGAACACACCACACTCCTCACAGACAGTCACCCGGAGGAAACCCACGCGGACACGGGGAGAACACACCACACTCCTCACAGACAGTCACCCGGAGGAAACCCACGCAGACACAGGGAGAACACACCACACTCCTCACAGACAGTCACCCGGAGCGGGAATCGAACCTACAACCTCCAGGCCCCTGGAGCTGTGTGACTGCGACACTACCTGCTGCGCTAACGTGCCGCCATCTTGTATTTATTTGCTGATAAGCCTAAGAAACTACTAAAAATATGTTACAAAAATGTATCCCTTTATTGAAGGAAAATAAACCGTTAAAAGGTACCATAGGTAGTATTTTACCTCACAAATTACTGCTTCAAAATCATTGTGAGACTCCACTGATGTGTATTAGGGAGAACAGAACCTCTGCCACTGCAACTCTGGACTCAATACTGCAAAATCTATACAATGTCCGTTTTGAGGGAGGGTAGGAATCCAGACCTCCTCCTTCCACTTACCCCTTGATCTCAGGATAGTGCTCAGTTCTTAAATAGGGCTCATTTAATGTAATAACCAGTTTAATTCTGGCTTATTTTTCCGCATCTTCTTATGAATGAAGATTTTCAGTTGCAACTTAAAAGAGACTTTCACAGGAAGCTAACTTCGTATTAAACTTCTAATTTCCATCTTCTGTGAGCAGCTGAAGTTCCCCCAGTTCCTCCCACCTTTTATTCCCCCAGTTTTTTTTCTTACGTGGTAGATTTCACTGGCCTGGAGATATTTCTTACCACTTAAGCGGGGATGTGGACTGTGAATAAGAAGCTAACATGAGCTCTGTGTAAGCTGCACAGTATATCAATCTAAAAAAAAAAGAAAAACATGGCATTTCAGCTACAATTTTTCATATAACACTACCTTTTACATGCTCTGGCTTCTCATTGAATCTTTCTACTCCACCTTAAGTGCAGCAGTTAATGTTACATTCTGGCTTCAGGTACAGATTCATCACAGTTTGGAGATGTGGAGTATGTTCGCCACCTTAATCACTTTAAATACCAACAGCATGAATCAACTTAAGTGGACAACTTACTGCATATCATCAAAGCAAACATCTCAAACCACTGAGTGGCTCATCTTCTCAGGCATTCTGTGGCTGTAATCTCATTTAAATAATTTCTATTATTTGTCCGTGATTGGTTCATGATCGTTCTTAATGTTCAAACCAAAACGACGGGGCGTCACCTAATTCCAGATGAGAAACTCTGGCTAACGCTCAAATTGCTCTCTGTTCCCCACAGAGTGCACTGCATTTCTTATGAAGCTATAGTCTCTACTCACAAACAGTGCAATAAGCGTTAGCTGGAGAGTCCTGCGGGTTCTGCACGAAAATATAAATGCATTTCTACTCCAAATACGGTGACATAGTCAGTGCACTTTGTAGTGAGTAGGAAGCAGTTTAAGATTCAGCCTGCGTTTTCAAACTGAAAAGATATGAATTCTGTGCTGTGACAACATGTTTGACACAGATATCATAACAACCAATCAGAGAAGACTTAACCAATTACAAAACAGAAAAATGACCAGAGATGGACGTTTTAAAAGTAAACATCCTGAAATCAAAGCGTTTCAATGATAATTTATGCATATAATCTGCTGACACAAGCATAGTATTAAGACCATATTTCAATGGTAATAAAAGCTATGTGGCTTTCTCTACTATTTTCTTTGTCTGGTTGGATTTTTCAGTCCCTCACTGCGTATTCCCTATTGTCCAGCAGTGACAGCTGGTCTGTTTCTCTTGAAGAGTCTCCTATTTCCCACTAGACATAGCTCAAAATGTCCATAACGGTATTTTAATAAGGCTTAAAGCTGTGCTGAGGACAGTATGGATTCCACATACTGGCCACATAACATACTGTATTTTTGATTTGCTTTACTTTGTCTATCCACTGCAGATATCTGTATGGAAATGTGTGATATTGAATGTAATAAAGTTTTCCATTGGCAGTTTTAACATTAGAGCAACTGACAAGTCTTTAGCATATTATATCTCATACTCTCTATCATTCACTCCATATATAATACACACAGCACAAGGTAACTCCAAGTCAGTCACAATTCTGTGAAATAGACCTGTGAAGGTAGGAAGCAACACTGATTGTGAATCACCTGCTGTTGTGTAAATGGAACAGACAACAGGTAGAAATGAGAAGCAATTAACAAGACAACCCCTATGAAGGATCTGTAGGTTCTGCACATGGTGACCACAGGTCACCCAGGTTCCTTCTGATGAAGGACAATGCTAGGTCTCATGTGGCTGAGGTGTGTCAGCGGTTCCTGCATGATGAAGGCACTGATGTTATGGACTGGACCCTGAATCCAATCATTGCAGCACAGACTTGTCCAGGACATCCCTCAGGAGAACATCCGCCGCCTCATCAGGGGCATGCCCAAGGGTCGTAGGGAGGTCATACGGCATGTGGAGGCCACACACACTACTGAGCCTCGTTTCAACGTGTCTTGAGGACTTTCCACTGAAGTTGGATCAGTCTGTAATTTGATTTTCCACTTTTATTTTGAGTATGACTCCAAACCCAGACCTCATTGATCATTTTTATGTTATTTTGTTCTCAACGCATTCCTCTAAGTAATGAACAAAGACTTTCAACTGCAATATTTCATTCATTGAGATCTAGGATGTGTACATTATATATATTTTTTGAGCAGTGTACATTGATATGCAACATTTAGACTCCATTTGTTGAATTTCTAAGTAAAAAAGTAACATAATTAAATATGAAGAGCGTATTTTTTGGCTAAATTTACATTAAGAAGCAATTAAGAAAGTGAAATGTGCGGATGTGTGCTGTGAACTTCTCAAAGAACCTCCAACAAAACCTCACTTAAGGTTCCTCAACCTTTGCATACGACTGTGTCTGAGAGAGAGCGATAGAAGGAGAGAGAACAGAGAGAGAGATGCAGTAGATAGCAGGAGAGATAGCAGAACTGGTGATAAAGAGAAGACAGATGAAGACAAAGCTGGAGATAAGAAGAGAGAGAGAGAGAGAGAGACTGAGTCTGCAAAAACAAAAAAAAGAATAGAGTGGAAAGAAACCCTCAAAACACAGTGACTTTGAAAATGGTAGGACTATACTTCAAAGAAAATCCAAGTCAGAAACCCAACTGAACGTTTTATTACCATCTCTGTCGAGCCATATGGGTGTTTCCAGCAAACACCTGCAGCCCATTCATCACTCAGTTACATGTAAATCAGTTGATTCTTGGCTCATTGTGATAGTTACAGCATTGGCAGGCATCGTGTCCACCGTAGCCCTATTACGTCTGCTGCAGCTGTGCTGATGTTCAAAAATCATCACACAATGGCAATTCTAATTTCCATGGTTTTGCGTCTACTTCAAACCATTCCATTAAAGTGTGAGTAAACCCTCACTGAGTGGAGCCCAGCCCTCCCTGAGTGTTTAAAAAAATGTGCATTAGGGGGTTGGACGGCATCAGTGACGCAGGGAGGCGAAGACGGGGCGTTCAGTATTAGTCATCACGCTTAAATAAGGCTTCTGCTAAACTAGGGATGGACAATTATTCAAAACCAATGTACAGTGGAACCTCTACCTACGAACCGGTTCGTAAGTGGAAAAGTTCGTTTCTCGAGTCAATTTTCCCCATTTAAAATAATGGAAAAGCAATTAATGTGTTCCAGCCCCCATCCCGAAAGCCACCCTTTTTGCACTGATATATGTTTACAACACTCTCAAATTATTAAAAAATACATGTAGCGTTACTAAAAATAAAAAAGAAATACAGTGGAAACAGTAATAAAAAAGAAATAAAAGTTTTAAGTGGTTACACATCGCTACCTTGAAGACGTGACGACTGTCTGGAGCAGTAACACAGGCACTGGCTGTATGACGGGAGGTGGGGGGTGGGTGGAATAACGGAGAGTAGGTGGGTGAATGTGGGGAGACGAAGCGTAGTTACGGCTTAACTTAGCACGAATTTTGATGTCTAATATTTACACTAATGCTAAATTGCTAAAGCTACAATGTGCTAATCTTAAACACTCACTCAAGTCTGGGGGCACTGGGAGACTCACCTATTGGGGTCAGTGGCCATTTCCAGCCGCCGGCGGAGGCTCGGGTTCGTTTCTAGAGTCGTGGTTCGTTGGTGGAGGCAAAAAATATTCAAATGCCCGGTTCGTATCTTGGAAAGTTCGTTAGTATAGACGTTCGTAAGTACGTTATTTACAGCATTGGTCAGGGCGCTGCTGTCAATTAATTCTTTTTTTTTTTTTTCTGTGGCTTATGTATTGTTCATATTGATATTTAAAATGATATCGTAATTACAGAACATTAATGAATGTATACATCAATGAACAGATCCGACCACATTTGGGACGACTGCATCTCCTCACTTGCAAAATGTCAGTACACTTCATAAAGCATCTTCTAGAGCTGCTACTGCTGGCTTGCACATTTGCTAAAGTGAAGACACAACCAGCTCCTCCTGCTGTTACTGCAGAACTTGCTTTAAGCGACAACTCTCATGATCCATGATGTAGTGATACACTCATAAACCCAAATTGGGACACATGTATCATGCTGAGTGTCATACTGTGGATGCTGAATGGCAATTACTCAGCCCCTAACATATGCACCCACTTTATTATGCCCCTGTATAAAGACACAGCTCCCCACCAATAACAATATGACATGACTCAGTATTTCATCGTCCCGTTCCGACACCTTGAGACGACTTACTACCGTTTTCACTGGACTTACATCATGCACTGTCTTTACCGCGCCGCTGCAGGCTCCTCGCTTATGTTGGGTAAACGTGGCTTTGAGAAACATGGTGCTGAACATCCAGCTAATGGATTTACACAAGCCGCTGACTTTAGCGGTGTTTAGGAGCTTTAAAGGACACACCAGGATGCTGTCACCTTGGCGTGAACACGCATTCTTCACTTCTCTCTATTGTTTAACCGTTAGGCAGTCTTTCTCCAGCTAGTGTCCAGTCAAAGGTAGCGTCCAGCGGTTTGTAGACACATGATCATACTTGAAATCAATGGGTATAAACGCAATCTGCAGGTCCACAGCCAGACACTTTGTGTTCTCTACTCCTTTGACCCAAACCATCATATGCTCAGAATAAGGACTCCTACAAACCTCTTTAAATGGATATCTTGAGCAATGTCTATTGGAAAATTGGAGATTCTTCAAGAGAATCAGACCAGCTGTCAAAATTGGTGAACTGGGAGAATGCAGTGTGGGACTAGATGTTCCCGTCGGCTTGCTAAATAATATATAAATAAATAAACTAAATCCTCACTTTGGCTTTAAGAAATTGCTTTGAATAAACATATGGTCATGTAAGCGCCTTCCCCATTTGTTTATCCATTCACTCGTGTTTTTAATCCATCTCCGGTAACTGGCCCATGCTGATCAGGGTCGTGGTTGGTCTGGAGCCTACATGGAGTCATCGGACACAAAGCCTAGTCAAAACAAAACCTCACAAAGAGTAGGGTAGGTGAAGGTGGGTCCCGGTCAGCTCTATGTGCCCCACACTGCTTCAGGGGCCATGTCACCGGTGCCCAAGCTCAAATCACAGTGAATTAACAGTGGCTGACCGAGTGGGCCGTGACCCTATTCTGAGTCAGAAACATCTGAGAATAATGTCCGAATATTTCAGGAAAGACGTTAAAATTAATGAAATATGACAATTTATTAAAATAAAGTGGGGAAATTCACAATACTCTGACCCTTATCTCCCAGCATTTCCCAACATTCTTATCTCAATATTTTCCAACAGAGTCTTTTACGCACTACTGAAGGTGGACGGTGGGTTTGTGCTGTGACCGAAGGCGGCCATTTTATTCTTAAGCAAATAATTCAGTAGAAAGCCCAGTTGATCTGCCGCTGTCATAATATTATTATCAAGAAATAATGTTTAAAACATTATGGCTGTGTGTGTGTGTGTGTTTCGACTTCCAATATTGCGTACACTGGCAGGGTGCCATGACTGAAAATAAGTTGAAAAACACTGGTCCAACTCGATCCGAAAAAGCAACTACATACAGGTCAAAAGAACACACAGACAGTCTGGTAGTTCCAAATCAACTACCAGTGTTGCATATCTGTAAATCTGCATATATATCCACCCCACATCTCCTGGGTTCAACCCTCACCTCGAGTCTCTTTCTGTGAGGGGTTTGGTGTGTACTCCCTGTGTCTGTGAGCTCTGGTTTCCTCCCACAAGTGAGTGATTGGAAGAGTCTGTGATGCCCTGTGATAGAGTGGCACCGTGCCCAGACGGCGTCCCTCCCTTTCACTCAATAATTCCAGATAGGCTCTCGACCCACGGTGATCCATCTCAGGATGAAGCATTAACAGAAGAAGGACGGATTGATGTGTGGAGTCCATAACGTTGAGAACTCTTAATGTGTGTGGACGTTCTCTGGAAAGTATGCATGGAGCTTCTTCTATACAGTAATAGAGAAAACAGCAGCACACACAGACAGCTCAAACGGCATGTGCCGATAGATGATGGGTGGCTGAGCATTTTACATCCTGTTTAACCTCTCATTGTGGATGAGCTAAAAGCATATGGTGGGTTTATTCTTAAGAAACTGAAAATATCTGATTTAGTCATTTGAAAATATGACTCATACAATTTTGGCATTATTGTTCATCTCTCTCTCTCTCTCTCTCTCTCACTCTCTCTCTCTCTCTCTCTCTCTCTCTCTCTCTCTCTTTCGTAATTAATTAGCAGGGATGCACTTCATTAGCATGAGAGCCTCTACTCATTCACTTCCATTATTGCAATAATAAGCTAAGGCTCGTCTAATAGCCTCTCAATCAAAAAGTTGCTGTATCATACTCTCTGTGCACCTTGATGGCTCTAGATAAGAACAACTTTGTCTGAATTCACATTCAGTCTGGGAGCAGCGGTAAGGAAGAACCTTAAATGGCCCAAATTCTGTTCTCACTGTGCCTTTAAGTGTGCCTAAAGTTAGCTATAACCAAACAAGCCAACAGGGTTTTTCTGGTGAACATCTACACTAGTCTGTGCTAGTGTTCTAGCAGGGTGTACCAATATCTTGTCATTTCTAGGCACCTATTATTATTAATATATAATTGCCGAAGAATATCATACGTCAAATTTGGTGGTCCCTGCAAGCTCCTCCCCTTTCTGCAACCTCTGACCACTGTTAAACCAATAAATGGTACACATTTTAAAGGCTCTATTCAAAGAGTAGCTCATCTTGTTATGTTTCCAGGTGTGTGCACTACATTCCCCAGTGTCCCCAAATCTACATCAGGTTTAACTCACTCAAGAGGGTTCACTACACACCGATCTTAAAGGCAAAACCTGCTTAAAAACAGTTAATCATATTTACACACGTGAAGTGCCAAGGCACATTCTCTTCCCTCCAACTCCTATCTAGTCTCTACTGAAAGGGGAAAAAAATGGGAGCCAAGAGAGGAGCATGTAAGCGGCAGCACTGCTCTAAATCTCGTCCTGGAGGGCTGGAGGATGTATCGGTGGGCTTTGCGGTGGGGATAAGATATCAGAGAACAGCTTAAGATGGGACACCCACTGATAAAAGTGGCTGAGATGGATGAACCCAAAATCACTCGCTACATATCACATTATGTTGGCTGGAGTCCAGAGAATGGGATACAGATGCAGGAGAGATGTGTGATAAAGCTGCCGCCGAGGCAATGCATCTCGCCGCTCGGATGCGGATGCATTCAGGACTTTTCAAAATAGCTTTCCGAGCGGAGAACCGAAGACGCCTGGCGCGCTTTTTTTTTTTTTATTTTTTTTTTTTTATTTATTTATTTTTTTTTTGATGCCTGTCATTATTTCTCTCAAAAAGAGTAAACACATGTACGTGTACACACACACACACACACACACACAAACAACCCCAGCCTCCAGCATAACCTGGGGGATGAGGGGTGGGGGGCAGGCTAAAATACACAGCAAAAGGGATGTCAACAAATAGATCGGTCTAACCTGCCTTCTCAATACAATAAACAGTGATTATTTGACAATAGGCCTGGTGCTACTGTACATGTAGAACTGTGCAAAATGCAGAGACCACCCTTCTTTTCGATTTACTTTCCAGTTAAAAACAGGCATTAGGTTTAAATCACTCATCATCTGCTGAAAGCAAAAGCCAGAGACCACATTTCATTCATTGCAGTTTTAGTCAAACAGCAAAACAGCAATTAAGTACAAATGACTCAGTTTCAGCTTTCAGAAGATTTTTGTTTACAACATTAAATTGCAGAGGAGAGCCAACAACTAAATATACATTTTTCTTTTCAATTCAAAGAAATTTAGAAGGATATTTTGGTACACTTCCAAAAAACATCTTTTTCTCATTTAAACTGTGTTTCTTTCCCTTTCCACAAATGAACGGTGCTTTGGTCAAAACATCACAAGGATCAAACACCACAGCAGACTTCTCCCCGTCTAAACTGCTCTGTCCAGGACCAGGAGTGAAGAGGGAGGAATAGAAACCTCACTTTTATACATTTTCACTCAGTTCTCTTTTTTCCTCATTCTCATTGTCTCCATATTTCATCACTTTTCTTATTTCTCTGCAGTCGTGTGCTTGGTTTTCTTGTTTTTGCGCTCTCACATAAACCTGGGTGCAGTGCTGTGATTGGAGAGATTCAGACGAGAAGGGAGAACAGCTTATGGTCTCTGCAATCCACACAAGAGGAAGCACAGGTTCCGGTTATGCAGAGCAAATTTACATGACTGAAACTCACGCAGACACAGGGAGAACACACCACACTCCTCACAGACAGTCACCCTGAGGAAACCCACGCAGACACAGGGAGAACACACCACACTCCTCACAGACGGTCACCCGGAGGAAACCCACGCGGACACAGGGAGAACACACCACACTCCTCACAGACAGTCACCCGGAGGAAACCCACGCAGACACAGGGAGAACACACCACACTCCTCACAGACATTCACCTGGAGGAAACCCACGCAGACACAGGGAGAACACACCACACTCCTCACAGACAGTCACCCGGAGGAAACCCACGCGGACACAGGGAGAACACACCACACTCCTCACAGACAGTCACCCGGAGGAAACCCACGCGGACACAGGGAGAACACACCACACTCCTCACAGACTGTCACCCGGAGGAAACCCACGCAGACACAGGGAGAACACACCACACTCCTCACAGACAGTCACCCGGAGGAAACCCACACAGACACAGGGAGAACACACCACACTCCTCACAGACAGTCACCTGGAGGAAACCCACGCAGACACAGGGAGAACACACCACACTCCTCACAGACAGTCACCCGGAAGAAACCCACGCAGACACAGGGAGAACACACCACACTCCTCACAGACAGTCACCCGGAGGAAACCCACGCAGACACAGGGAGAACACACCATACTCCTCACAGACAGTCACCCGGAGGAAACCCACGCAGACACAGGGAGAACACACCACACTCCTCACAGACTGTCACCCAGAGGAAACCCACGCAGACACAGGGAGAACACACCACACTCCTCACAGACAGTCACCTGGAGGAAACCCACGCGGACATAGGGAGAACACACCACACTCCTCACAGTCACCTGGAGGAAACACACGCGGACATAGGGAGAACACACCATACTGATGTCAGCTTGAACATAAAATTTTATTTATTTATTTTTAATCGAACGATTTAATCAACGATTTCCCCACTCTTCACAACCTCTGAATGCACTGGTCATTTGTTTGAACCTGCTTTTGACCCATTCTGGCCTCCATTGAGTCCGGTGAATGGGCACTTCTGGTTCTGAACACAATCGCTCAATAGCGTTATCTATTTTTCCACTATAGATTTGTGTTTGCCCGGCTTGGCCGAGGGCACTAATCTTCAAAGCTCTGATATATATTTTTTTTCTTTTCCTCTCGAAGAGCACGAGCACACCTCTGTCTGCTGGGAGCGGCAGAATAGAACCAATTCTGTAGAAAGAAAAGATCTACTGTCAGGGGAGGGAGGGCACATCAATTGCAAATTAGCCCAGGGCAAATGAAAATACAATTAAGCTTGAGTGCCAATTTAATTATTGTTTAATTATTAAATACACATTAACCTTGGCTAATGAAAGTGCAGCAGGAAAGAGATACACTGACTCCGGCCTCCCCACTCAATAATTGATTAATTGACTTTTCTGTTCTTCAGGTGACATCTATGAAATTCATTAGTGTCGACACATTAAGACAGTGAGAGCTGAAACACCCTGGGCTGTGGTTAGATGATACGAAGTGTGATAATCCACACACAAATACAGAGCCTGGTGGCAACATGCTACATTTACTCGGTAATTAAGCAACTTCTTAATCATTTAAAATCTTAGGGGCAGTTTTAATGGAGAATATTTTATGTATATTTTTACATCTCTTACTAGAACCATTAGTAAATTACCTGCAAGGTTAGTAGATTAAGTCCATACCAAGAACTAACCAAACACCTCTCATATTATGAAAAAAAATGAGCACGTTTAGATCTGGAGTGACGTCAGTAAACACCATAAAAAATGAGCTGCCATGATTTTGCTCTGCTTCCTAATGTCTTGTTAGAATTAACACGGCATCTCCAATCTGCAATCACAACCCCTAGCCCATGTTCATGTCAGCAAAGATGGGGTTAAACTATGAAAAAGACATGACCAAAGCAGAGGTATTAGAAAATCAATCAAAAAAGAGGACAGAAATTAAATACAAGCAACAATAATAAACTGTACAGGTACATTATTGTAACTATGGTTACAAACAGTGTAAATATATATTTACATAATTACTGTAAATTACTGAGTCAAGGAGAGGAAATGGGGCGTATAAAGTCAACACATCTTTAAAATCTTAAATTATTATAGAATAGGGTACAATTATGTTCCCTAACTTAAGGTACTTATACAGGGCTGTTTAGACAGTTGCTGTGGTGTTTGATCCTTGTGGTATTTTAACCGAAAGCACGTCACGTGTATTTCATTAAGACCTCAGGGCACAGTGTTAACTTGTGGAAAAGGGGTATTTTAATATTTCCCCCTTAAATCTATTTAAATTCATTCGGGTTTCCACGTCCCAGAAATGTCATCCTGTCCATTCATCATACATCCGCCTTGTTGTCATCTCATAATGTTTACTAAGAAAACATACACTAACTAACAATGTTGTGCCAGTTCACAAATGAATTTTAAATGCAGGACGGTGTGGTGTAGCAGGTAGTGTCGCAATCAGGGACCTGGAGGTTGTGGGTTCAAGTTCCGCTTCAGGTGACTGTCTGTGAGGAGTGTGGTGTGTTCTCCCTGTGTCTGTGTGGGTTTCCTCCGGGTGACTGTCTGTGAGGAGTGTGGTGTGTTCTCCCTGTGTCTATGTGGGTTTCCTCCGGGTGACTGTCTGTGAGGAGTGTGGTGTGTTCTCCCTGTGTCTGTGTGGGTTTCCTCCGGGTGACTGTCTGTGAGGAGTGTGGTGTGTTCTCCCTGTGTCTGTGTGGGTTTCCTCCGGGTGACTGTCTGTGAGGAGTGTGGTGTGTTCTCCCTGTGTCTGCGTGGGTTTCCTCCGGGTGACTGTCTGTGAGGAGTGTGGTGTGTTCTCCCTTTGTCGGCGTGGGTTTCCTCCGGGTGACTGGGCACCAGTTTAATGCCTGGTTATTAATTTCTGGTTCCAGTTTGATTGTACATCTGTGCACAAAGTGGCTGCCATAAAGACAAGGCTAGGTAAAGATGGTATGGAGAATTCCAGTGGTCTCCACAGAGCCTTGGGATTAACTTTAATGTCAACAGTGCTGTTTTTTTGGATTTTGAATGTGTTATCCAACAAAACCTTACGTGTGCTGGTCACGTGTCTGAACACTTATGGACCATGTACGCTATGTTTATATATCAATAGGTTTGAGCAGTTTCTATTGGTTCATTTCTTGAGAAATGTGCACACAAGGTAAACGGCAGCGGTAAATAAACACTAATTAAAACAGTAATTACAAAGTCTTGATCAGACAGCAATACATAATCATATCTGAAACTGTTCCTAGATCAGAAACGGCTTCTGAATCAGGAGCCTTACCCTGTGCAGTTTGATAAATGAGTCCCTGAGGTGTTCCGCACCTGTGAACTATGAGCTATAAGCTACACAGTTTCTAAATCTGCTTACAAATGTAACACATCCATCCAGACTTTGAGGAAACGGTTCCAGAGACATAGTTTTATATAGTTCTCTGATTAGTGTGCCATGCCTGATCTAACAAAGCGCTTCACATGCGCAGGGAAAAAAAAAATCTCATTTTGATCATGGCTTCCAGATTAGCCCAAAGAATATGAAGGATGTCTAATTTAGCTGTGGGTAGAGTCAGACATATCCCTTCAGGTCATCTCCTGCTTAATCTCCTCTTTGTCTTATTCCTTTTTCATTACCTCAGAATGTTTTACATCACACACTTTCACAGTTCTTCTGCTCTAACTTAATGTTGACAAGAAGTAGAAGAAAACGAAGAAGAGAAAGAGAATCTGATCTATATATATATACACCACATGTCTAAACATTTAGAGATACACATAAAACAGCCTGCTTTTTCTGAAATCAAACGAATTAATAAGAAGCTTCTCTCTGACCTCAGTAATTGCTGCTACCGTTTCTCCGATGAACTCTGCTGTGCTCTCAGCCATGAGAAAATTGGTGAGGTCATGTACGTACAGGCAGATTTATATCCAGACTTACAGACAAATGCACACGCAGACAGACTTTGTTCACATTATAGCCTCATTCATCAATTCAGATTTGTTGCTCATGTCATAATTTTGTTTGCTTGACGGTTCACATTCATAAACGTAAAAGAGCTGTATCTCTCTGTAATGTGAGCGAATCAGTCTCGGACACATTTATGGACGTCTCCTCAATCGTCATCAACATTCATTCATTATCTGTAAGCGCTTATCCGGTTCAGGGTCGCGGTGGGTCCAAAGCCTACCTGGAATCATTGGGCACAAGGTCAGAATACACAGGGCAACACACACATTCACTTACACACTCACACCTACGGACACTTTGAGTCGCCAATCCACCTACCAACGTGTGTTTTTGGACTGTGGGAGAAAACCGGAGTACCCGGAGGAAACCCACACAGACACAGAAAGAACACACCACACTCCTCACAGACAGTCACCCGGAGGAAACCCACGCAGACACGGAGAACACACCACACTCCTCACAGACAGTCACCCGTAGGAAACCCACGCAGACACAGGGAGAACACACCACACTCCTCACAGACAGTCACCCGGAGGAAACCCACGCAGACACAGGGAGAACACACCACACTCCTCACAGACAGTCACCTGTAGGAAACCCACGCAGACACAAAGAGAACACACCACACTCCTCCCAGACAGTCACCCGGGGGAAACCCACGCAGACACAGAGAAAACACACCACACTCCTCACAGACAGTCACCTGGAGGAAACCCACGCAGACACAGAGAGAACACACCACACTCCTCACAAACAGTCACCCGGAGGAAACCCACGCAGACACAGGGAGAACACACCACACTCCTCACACACAGTCACCCGGAGCGGGAATCGAACCCACAACCTCCAGGTCACTGGAGCTGTGTGACTGGGACACTACCTGCTGCGCCACCGTGCCACCCGTCATCAACAGAAACATTATATTAGGGAGAAGGCACATTGCATTAAAACTGGAAAAACTGGCGTGTTAGCTCACGTGTGCATCACGTTTTGTTCAGGAGGACAGATAACAGCTCATCAAAAAAATTAAAATTAAAAAAATTAAAAAAATACAACCTGGCGGTTCACATTCATGTTGCATACATGAGAATCCGATACGTATCCGATCTAGGACCACATATCACAGTGACTCAAATCTGATTTGACATGTCCACACAGCCCTGAAAACATCAGCTTGGAATCACATTAAAGCAAAAAAAAAAATCAGATTTGAGACATTTCAGGCTTTTATTGTGAATGTAGCCATAGGCAGAGACAGACAGACAGACAGTAAGACGGGTACCAACAGACAGACAAATGTACAGAAAAACCGACACTAACACAGAGACAGACACACAGAGAGAGAGAGAGAGGACAGACAGACATCTCTGACTGAGTGAATAGATCCGAATGAAGAGAGACAATACAAAACAAGCATGGCTTTGACAATGGACTGAATTTCAGGACCGAGTCATTTTTCTCCTGTCGTTCCCAGCTGTAGAACAGACAGAGGAGGTGGGAGAGGTTGGGGATTTGAGGGGATAACAGATACAGGGGTCATTGTCTCCGCTCACTGTGCTTGTACTCTTCAGAGTGACCCACTTCAAGCCCTGGGTCTTTTTCTCCAGTGACATCCTCCAGCTCTTTTGTCATGTATCAGCAACATGCATAGAGAGATCACCGGCTGAAAAGAGCTGATTGTTCAGGAAAGAGAACGAGGGAAGCCATGACATTCTGTTACGTCTTTTATCGAGGGCTGTTTTTCCTCTCCGTCGGCTCACTCGCTACTTTCAGGTCCAGGCATCAGAGAAGACGAATGGCGAACGGTCGTCTCGGCGCTTGACTAAAATGCAATAGGTTCCGCAAATGTTGCTGGATGGTGGATATCTATCACCGTGGACGATTTGATATGTGTAGTTCGCCAGAGCGAGCCAATGAATCATTCAATATTCAGCATGCTGCATGAACAAAAAAAAAAAGCTTCTATCGCTTTTTCGGGTTAGGTGGAGTAAGAAAAAAAAAATGTACACAACAAGAGTCAAGGACGATTGGGCATGCAAATGAGAAGCAACAGCGATTTGTCACTTGCTGTGTTGCATGAGCTGATGGTGATGTATTGAGCTCAGAGTGTGTTCAAGCGCTCGGCTCCAGTTTGAGAAGTTTAGAAAAGTGTTCCAGCTAAGAAATGAAACACGGTCAAGTCTGTGTTCACAGTGATGAAAGACCTAAAGGGGGTGCAACTGCTGTGACTGGAGAGTGCATTACTGTCTGTATTAGTATTTGAAGCAGAAGTGGGTATGGTGGAAACTGGAAGTGAGTTTAGCCAATGCCACATACACAGTGGAACCTCTACCTACGAACTTGATCCGTTCTGTGACCCGGTTCGTAAGTGGAAAAGTTTGTTTCTCGAGTCCCCATATAAAATAATGGAAAAGCAATTAATGGGTTCCAGCCCCCACCCCGAAAGTCACCCTTTTTGCACTGATATATGTTTACAACACTCTCAAATTAGTAAAAAAATACGTGTAGCGTTACTAAAAATAAAAAAGAAATACAGTGGTAACAGTAATAAAAAAGAAATAAAGTTTTAAGTGGTTACACATCGCTACCTTGAAGACGTGACGACTGGCTGGAGGAGTAACACAGGCACTGGCTGTATGACGCGAGGTGGGGGGTGGGTAGAATAACGGAGAGTAGGCGGGTGAATGTCGAACGAATTTCGATGTCTGCTATTTACACTAATGCTAAATTGCTAAAGCTACAATGTGCTAATCTTAAATGCTCACTCAAGTCTGGGTGCGCTGGGAGACTCGCCTATTGGCGAACTAAGTTCGTTAGTAGAGGTTCCACTGTATCTTTAAATAACTGATCCATGGAGCTACAAATAAGAAAAAGCAGATAAAGCAACAAACAATATCTCAATGTGTTCTTCAGAATGCCAAATAGGACAAACTTCTATCAGTTCCCCACTTATGTTCCAAGCGCAAGCTCCTAAACCAAGTGTTTATACTTTGTAAAACTGTGCTGGAAACCTTTGGACAATTTGAACCATCTGAGGCACCTGAGGATTATACGTGGAACCACTGCCTTTGAATCATCCTTCTAAAAGAGTTCATCAAAGAAGACACCAATATGTGGCAAAAAACTCTGATGTTAGCTGTAACAGACACATTCATTGTCTCCAATCACATTCCACTGTAGTGGCAATGTGTTATTTCTTCAGCCTTTAGACAACTATTTCTCTGAGTAGACCTAATAATAGTCTTCCAGTCTTAAAAATACATTGTTTTTAATATTTAATCATTAAAAACATTAGATTTACGATTCTTTGCTTGTTTTGTTCATTTCTTTAGCTAGCGTTTGCCTGTTTGTTTTACGTCTTACCTCATAATCACTGTTAAAAAATTTAATTAAATTAAAAAGTTAGAAGATATTAATATTTGATATGTAGTGTAAGAATATAAATAAACCAGGCACTTTCCTTTTGGGTCTTACACACTGAAAAAATCACTCAAGGATGTGAGGAAACCCAGGCAGACACAGGAAGAAAGCACCAAACTCCTCAGAGAGCCAAGGTGGGAAGAAAGCTAATAAAAATGGCCACAGGATCAATTATCTAATATTGACTGTATGTAGCTGATTCCTCATAGCATTCTGTTAAAGCTGTATTAAAAAATCTAAATAAAAAAACACACATGAAAGATGTACAGTAGGGCTGGGCAATTCATCGAGAATTAATCAAAATCGACATTCAGAACTTCTAACTGACATAATCTAGTCTATATCGATTATATCAATTATACACACCAAATACAATCACACACCAAATATAAACAGTGCTCAAAAAACGAGAGAGGAACAAGCTCCCAGCAACATTAGAAAAAATATCCTATATTTAATACTGGATCATATTTACAGTACAAGCCTCGTCACTGAACTCAGAGGGTAAAAAAACAAAAACAAAATATCCGCACATTAATTGTAATCAAGGTAAATTGTACAATTACTCCGAGCACTAATATACAGCCATTCTCTGTCTAAAAGAGAGAGCTTGAACTCTCAAAAGCAGGTAAAAAGGATCAACAGTTAGTGTGTGTGTTGTAGCTGGCTAGACCAGTGTGTAAGCTACTGGGCCAGTGTTAGTAATGTGATGTTGTGTGGCACTTCCCCTCAGCAAAGTAAGGAAAACGCTTAAGCAAAATGTGGCTTAAGAGGGTAGAAAATTGGTTTTCAGCTCATTTAGAAGCCAGCTTTGGCACATTCATTCGCTCACCATGTCAGCCGTCTACAGCTTCCATCTCCGCAAACCCTCGAGTGCCTGCATTACAACCGTCTTCCCACCGCGGCTCCTCACAACAAACACTGCGTCCAGACAACTGCAGGCATGTCGTTTTGATAGCGTCTTGCTATGAAGGAGAGGAATGAAAGCTATCCAGCAGATTAACATTACTTTTTGAGAAATGCTTTTTTGGGACGCACTCCCAGCCCGGCTTAGAAGAAACCAGCACATTACAAAATCCATCGAGCCAGGCTTATGAAGCATCCGTCACTTTTATAACAGTCCTGTGAGCGTGTAAGAGCAGGCAAGCTCCAACAAGTCGGGGGCAATTTACAAAGAGAAGAAGATTCATTACAGTATAACTGGGGCTTTTTGCCTCTTATTGATAGGGCTCCTGCCGGCCTGTGTATTGAGGATGCGCAATTAATTCAACTCGTATTTTTAATTGCCAGAGCGATTGCCGGCCTCTATAAAAACGCAATGAAAGCCTTCCATTTCATCGTGCGGCCACTGCATCAAAACCAAATGTTGCTGGTTCTAAGAGGCAAAAGTACACTGTTGTCAAGCCCTGTTATGTTATGCTTCTTTTGTTTCTTTGTTTTTTTTTTTTTGTTTTGTTTTCCTAGCCACATGCTCCTTCTCAACATCATCCTCGTGTTCCGTTTGCCACGCCCCTCTCATGTGTCTTCTGATGCCTCTTCATGTGGTCTTTTTAGAGAGTTATTTTCTACAATCTCTGTTCAGTGTTCTATGCTCAGTTTTCTTAGCTCTTCTCGGGTTTACGTTAAGCTTGTTCTGTGAGGAGTGTGGTGTGTTCTCCCTGTGTCTGCGTCTGTTTCCTCTGGGTGACTGTCTGTGAGGAGTGTGGTGTGTTCTCCCTGTGTCTGCATGGGTTTCCTTCGGGTGACTGTCTGTGAGGAGTGTGGTGTGTTCTCCCTGTGTCTGCGTCTGTTTCCTCTGGGTGACTGTCTGTGAGGAGTGTGGTGTGTTCTCCCTGTGTCTGCATGGGTTTCCTTCGGGTGACTGTCTGTGAGGAGTGTGGTGTGTTCTCCCTGTGTCTGCGTGGGTTTCCTCCGGGTGACTCTCTGTGAGGAGTGTGGTGTGTTCTCCCTGTGTCTGTGTGGGATTCCTCCGGGTGACTGTCTGTGAGGAGTGTGGTGTGTTCTCCCTGTGTCTGCGTGGGTTTCCTCCAGGTGACTCTCTGTGAGGAGTGTGGTGTGTTCTCCCTGTGTCTGTGTGGGTTTCCTCCGGGTGACTGTCTGTAAGGAGTGTGGTGTGTTCTCCCTGTGTCTGCGTGGGTTTCCTCCGGGTGACTGTCTGTGAGGAGTGTGGTGTGTTCTCCCTGTGTCTGCGTGGGTTTCCTCCGGGTGACTGTCTATGAGGAGTGTGACTAGCCACATGCTCCTTCTCACCATCATCCTCGTGTTCCGTTTGCCACGCCCCTCTCATGTGTCTTCTGATGCCTCTTTATGTGGTCTTTTTAGAGAGTTATTTTCTACAATCTCTGTTCAGTGTTCTATGCTCAGTTTTCTTAGCTCTTCTCGGGTTTACGTTAACCTTGTTCTCAGTCTAGTTTGTACGATTCCTGTTCTGTTTTCTCAGAACCCTGCTCTCCGTTTCCTGTTAATTAAACCACCTCAGCACTTCTATGAAGCCTCTGAGTTTCATGATTTTCACCAGAGAGTTACAACTGTGAAGAATCATTTACAGGGAGTCGTCAAACTTAGAGTAGTCTTCTGAATTTTTGATCTGAAGTAAGACACAGGGAAAAAAATGACCTCTCGAAGGCTTGCTCAAACTGAAGTGCCCTGGGAGTGGTCTATATTTACACCCATCTAATAACCGGACAACATTAATATTCAAAGAACCTGTGTGAACCAAAACGTTCGCAGGAGCTGTAAATAAGACTAGGACATTAAAGGATATGTAGCTGGCAATCTGCTCTTACCAAGAAAAGGAAACAGTCAAGAAAGAATTAAATGTGCAAACCAAACAGGAAGTGGGTTATGGGTTATCTGCACAATTATACACTGACCGCCTCCAAGCCCACACCTCGACATCACTAAATGGGTGTTGGATTAGAAAAAGCAGAGATTCCAAGCAACTTCTAAGACTTAACTTGTGTACCAAGTAAAAGGCATGAGATGGCCATGAAATAACTGCAGTGTGGTCTCTGACTTTGGCACAGCACTATAAGTTCATCCATGTATGAGCAGTTTATTTAAATTCAAACATAAGGCAAAATGTTTAACATGGAAGGCAGTTAGCGAGGTAAAGCTCTAACTGAAATGCTTAGTGGTCCAGATCAGCTGCAGGGGCTACAACATGCTGAGCATCACAGAGTCAGCTGGCAACAGCCATCAGAATGGTCACACAAGCAGCTGAAACTGCCTCTGGGTGGCTAAGGATCAAAAGAGTTGGACCGTGGGGAGGTGGCCTAAACCCGATTCAATCAACCTCGGCTGAGTTGGCTTGGCGATGAGCGTCTGATGTTGAAAGACCTGAAATCTGAACCCGGGGAACCTCACTGATGGTGTGCGCAAGGTGCATCTCAAGATGTTTGTTTACAACATGAGGGATGTGTCTACCTCCCCAGCAAACTGTGACCAAACTCTGAGCACATAGAGACCACTCTATTGTGTCCACCCTTTGCATTAATTACAATATCCATTCTTTTTGGAAGGCTTGGTTTAAAAATAACTTGAAGAGATATTTTACCTCACTTTCAAAATTAATTCTAAGAAATGTTCCGCCATTCCTGGTTTGTGTGTACAAACTCAGGGCCAAATAGTGTGTAAAAAATATATTATGTACAAATGTTTCTTAAAGCATTTTTATTATTTCATGGTAATTGTTCTATAGTATTGAAAAATGAAAGTTGACATTTAATTTAAGAAAAAAATACATAAAAAAATTAGGTAGTTTGATTGATATTCTGTGAGGAGTGTGGTGTGTTCTCCCTGTGTCTGTGTGGGTTTCCTCCGGGTGACTGTCTGTGAGGAGTGTGGTGTGTTCTCCCTGTGTCTGCGTGGGTTTCCTCCGGGTGACTGTCTGTGAGGACTGTGGTGTGTTCTCCCTGTGTCTGTGTGGGTTTCCTCCTGGTGACTGTCTGTGAGGAGTGTGGTGTGTTCTCCCTGTGTCTGTGTGGGTTTCCTCCGGGTGACTGTCTGTGAGGAGTGTGATGTGTTCTCCGTGTGTCTGAGTGGGTTTCCTCCGGGTGACTGTCTGTGAGGAGTGTGGTGTGTTCTCCCTGTGTCTGTGTGGGTTTCCTCCTGGTGACTGTCTGTGAGGAGTGTGGTGTTCTCCCTGTGTCTGTGTGGGTTTCCTCCTGGTGACTGTCTGTGAGGAGTGTGGTGTGTTCTCCCTGTGTCTGTGTGGGTTTCCTCCGGGTGACTGTCTGTGAGGAGTGTGATGTGTTCTCCCTGTGTCTGTGTGGGTTTCCTCCGGGTGACTGTCTGTGAGGAGTGTAGTGTGTTCTCCCTGTGTCTGCGTGGGTTTCCTCCGGGTGACTGTCTGTGAGGAGTGTACTGTGTTCTCCCAGTGTCTGTGTGGGTTTCCTCTGGGTGACAGTCTGTGAGGAGTGTGGTGTGTTCTCCCTGTGTCTGCGTGGGTTTCCTCCAGGTGACTGTCTGTGAGGAGTGTGGTGTGTTCTCCCTGTGTCTGCGTGAGTTTCCTCCGGGAGACTGTCTGTGAGGAGTGTGACTAAATATGACTGCCCCGGTTTCCTCCCACGGTCCAAAAACACACGCTGGTAGGTGGGTTGGCGACTCAAAAGTGTCCATAGGAGTGAGTGAGTATGTGTGTGTGTGTCACACTGTGAAGGACTGGCGCCCCCTACAGCAAACAGTCACCCGGAGGAAACCCACACAGACACAGGGAGAACACACCACACTCCTCACAGACAGTCACCCGGAGGAAACCCACACAGACACAGGGAGAACACACCACACTCCTCACAGAATATCAATCAAACTACCTAATTTTTTTATGTATTTTTTTCTTAAATTAAATGTCAACTTTCATTTTTCAATACTATAGAACAATTACCATGAAATAATAAAAATGCTTTAAGAAACATTTGTACATAATATATTTTTTACACACTATTTGGCCCTGAGTTTGTACACACAAACCAGGAATGGCGGAACATTTCTTAGAATTAATTTTGAAAGTGAGGTAAAATATCTCTTCAAGTTATTTTTAAACCAAGCCTTCCAAAAAGAATGGATATTGTAATTAATGCAAAGGGTGGACACAATAGAGTGGTCTCTATGTGCTCAGAGTTTGGTCACAGTCTGTGAGGAGTGTGGTGTGTTCTCCCTGTGTCTGTGTGGGTTTCCTCCGGGTGACTGTCTGTGAGGAGTGTGATGTGTTCTCCGTGTGTCTGAGTGGGTTTCCTCCGGGTGACTGTCTGTGAGGAGTGTGGTGTGTTCTCCCTGTGTCTGTGTGGGTTTCCTCCTGGTGACTGTCTGTGAGGAGTGTGGTGTGTTCTCCCTGTGTCTGTGTGGGTTTCCTCCGGGTGACTGTCTGTGAGGAGTGTGATGTGTTCTCCCTGTGTCTGTGTGGGTTTCCTCCGGGTGACTGTCTGTGAGGAGTGTACTGTGTTCTCCCTGTGTCTGCGTGGGTTTCCTCCGGGTGACTGTCTGTGAGGAGTGTGGTGTGTTCTCCCAGTGTCTGTGTGGGTTTCCTCTGGGTGACTGTCTGTGAGGAGTGTGGTGTGTTCGCCCTGTGTCTGCGTGGGTTTCCTCCGGGAGACTGTCTGTGAGGAGTGTGACTAAATATGACTGCCCCGGTTTCCTCCCACGGTCCAAAAACACACGCTGGTAGGTGGGTTGGCGACTCAAAAGTGTCCATAGGAGTGAGTGAGTATGTGTGTGTGTGTCACACTGTGAAGGACTGGCGCCCCCTACAGGGCGTGCACCCGCCTTGCACACTGTGATTCCGGGTTGGCTCCAGAAAACACTGTGACCCTGACTGGGATAAGCGCTTACGGACAACGAATGAATGAATGAATTATTTTGATGTTTGCAATCATGAATATAGCCTATTAATCCTTAATTGTTTGTGTTTGTTTGTTTGTTTTTAATAAACTGACAATTGTCATCTTTAATACTAATGCAACAGTTAACATAAATTGACAAATGAGCGGGAGAATGATTGAATTTTTTAATTACAGTTATTTGTTACACAAAAACGCTTTTAAACCTAATCTATGGTAGGTGTGTGAAAGGAAGTCTACACTGATGAGTCTCAGAATGGAAATGGAAATGTGCTTTGATCCAGTAGGGCTGTGGCTTTGCCGTGTGAATTAGAAGCGCTGCTCTTGGTTGAAAATCAATAAAGATCAAGTCAACATTACTTCAGCAAAGATCCAGGTGGCATTAGGGGAGAATTCCATCTCAGTCATGGCCACTGACACGAGGGCCGAAGGGATCGCTTATTAGACGCACTGGACCTTGTGACTGCCATCCTCCTCCTCTATTGACCCAGTGTATCACGCTTCAACCAGGAATCTATAGCATCAAAAAAGACTGGAAAAGCACATGCGGGGGATAGCATTCCCTAAGCTGCGAAGTGCATCTTTAGAGCAGCATAAAGAAGCAGCAGACCCAAAAAGACGAGAGAGTCGGTGATCCAGAGAAGATGGTGCAGGGCAATAGAGGAAGTGATTTACTGTGTTGTGATGATGGAAAAGGGCCTCTTTGAGAAAATGGAGGTCCACTAGACCAAGGTTACATTACCTGTCTGCCTGTCCATGTCTCGAACCAGCTCACCTCATCAAGAGAACAGTGCTGCTGCCACTAGTGAAGGGTACTCAGCTTGTGTGCAGATAAAAGTCCACGCTCTATACAGCCAGGCATACCTGTCACATCTAAATATGACTGCTCTTGAAACAGCACATATAAATCATTCACGTCCCAGCACACTGCTCCCAGTGAAAGATTAAGAGAAAGAGATAGAGCACTAGAGAAAGAGAGAGAGATGGTGAAAGAGAGACAGACAGGCCTTTCAAAAAAAGGTCAACCTTTCAAATGGTCAGTGGAGAGCAAGAGATCATTAATCACTGCTTGATGGACACCGACTCTCACTACACTCAGTAACTGAAGCAAGACTAACCCTCTGAAAATCAGCTGGATTCTTTTTTTAATGCTGATTATTTAGAACATGTCGACATTGGTAGCTTCTGACCACGTTCTTGTTGTTTTGGGCTGTTGGGAATTATTCTGCTGGACAAGACTGGACAGATGTCCAATTATTTATTTATTTATTTAATTGATTGAGAAAAGGAAAAGAAAAAAAATCAAATCTCAAAAAACGCCATGTGGTGGCGCTAATCAGATGAAAAGGGGAAACCTGCGATGAAGGAAAATAAACTCAGACAGGGACCTTCATCTTTCAAGTCAAAAGTCTAGGCCCCCTCCAGCTTTTAGAGCAGCGAAGGTATAAACCAAATGGACAAAGACTATATTGCTAGAATTGTACTCTTCCGCTTTCCGGCAGGTCACGACCATCTTACATTCAAGGATATGGACAAGTTATACACAGGGCATGTTTGTTAATGAGGCCTGAAGCTAAGCGAGCAGCAGGTAGTGTCACAGTCACACAGCTCCAGGGACCTGGAGGTTGTAGGTTAGAATCCCGCTCCTGGTGACTGTCTGTGAGGAGTGTGGTGTGTTCTCCCTGTGTCTGCGTGGGTTTCCTCCGGGTGACTGTCTGTGAGGAGGGTGGAGTGTTCTCTCTGTGTCTGCGTGGGTTTCCTCCGGGTGACTGTCTGTGAGGAGTGTGGTGTGTACTCCCTGTGTCTGTGTGGGTTTCCACCAGGTGATTGTCTGAGAGGAATGTGGTGTGTTCTCCCTGTGTCTGCGTGGGTTTCCTCCAGGTGATTGTCTGTGAGGAGTGTGGTGTGTTCTCCCTGTGTCTGAGCTGGTTTCCTCCTGGTGCTCCGGTTTCCTCCCACAGTCCAAAAGCACACGTTGTTGTAGTTGGATTGGAGACTCAAAAGTATCCGTAGGTGTGAGTGAGTGAGTGAATGTGTGAGTGTGTGTGTTGCCCTGTGAAGGACTGGCACCCCCTCCATGGTGTATTCCCACATTGTGCCCAATGATTATTGTGGGCAACAGATTGTGATAATATCATATTGTGAGATGTCCTGTGATTTCTAGCCCTGTCCTGGTCTAATCACTGATAGATTCTCGGTCACCAAGCTCTGAGACCGAAGTCAGTGATGACCAGGTTTGGGACGACATTCCTGAATAATTAAAGCTAGGACCCACTGACTAACACCTAGAATCCCCTTCATTTAGGCACTGCATGACTAAAATAATCACACACTGAGTTCAAGCCATGCAAGTTATTAATTAACACAAAATCCTGCACAGCTTCTAATTTTATTCAAGTTGTAATAAGAGTGCAAAGAGCTGGAAGAGAAACCGATGGACTTTAATCTGTAACTATAAAACCGCAAAGTGCGCATATATAACAAAGGACCTGATAAACTGGACAAACACACATTCAAGGCAGGGATTTCTCAATAAGTGGCCAATGAGGTGACATAGAGAAGAAGGTCAATGTGACTGGTCATGTTTCAGTTTACTAAGGCAGTGACGAATTCACAAACACACAGGACCAACTACTCCCAGTGCTCTTTTAAGAGATGCAGGGTGTAAAAGGTGCAAACATATAGTGGGGTCACTAAGCTAAGAAAAAAAGCAAAGAAGATATAGTAATGTTAATAAAATAACTCTACATGAGTCACGGCCACTGGAACATGGGATGGGTTTGTATTCGACCCACTACTTTTTAAAGTACGTAATTTAGTACAGACCTTAAAAAAGAAGTCTCCACGCTCCCGAATCACACTGAACGCTTACCTTTAGGCATAAACAGTCAGAAAAGCTCAATGGCAGAACCAATTACAAGCTCTATTTTAATTGCAAACAGAGAATTCTTCCACAGCCCAATAACCAAGTGTCAGTTGTAGGATACTTTACTGTCGCCTTGATAAGTTAACATCAGATTTTTATTTTTACCCCGTTTTCCACCCAAATATTAATCATTGCCGCCTGAAACCAATCCCACGATGCACCAAGCAGGAGGGTGAAAGAGAGCATGTGCATCCTCTGAGACGTGACGCCAGGCTCCATTAACACAGCATCACTGAACAGGTCAACACGCTTAGAGGAGAACAATAACTGCCCAATTACTATATGTAAGCTAACAGACACTAGTTTTGTCTCGCATATCATAATAAGCAAAGGGTGGGCCGTCCTGAGAGAGAGAGAGAAATGGTGCTTTCTTGGACTCTTGGCACAACAGGTAGTGTCACAGTCACACAGTTCCAAGGACCTGGAGGTTGTGGGTTCGAATCCCGCTCCGGGTGACTGTCTGTGAGGAGTGTGGTGTGTTCTCCCTGTGTCTGCGTGGGTTTCCTCCGGATGACTGTCTGTGAGTAGTGTGGTGTGTTCTCTCTGTGTCTGTGTGGGTTTCCTCCGGGTGACTGTCTGTGAGGAGTGTGGTGTGTTCTCCCTGTGTCTGCGTGGGTTTCCTCCGGGTGACTGTCTGTGAGGAGTGTGGTGTGTTCTCTCTGTGTCTGTGTGGGTTTCCTCCGGGTGACTGTCTGTGAGGAGTGTTCTCCCTGTGTCTGCGTGGGTTTCCTCCGGGTGACTGTCTGTGAGGAGTGTGGTGTGTTCTCCCTGGCACCCCTCCAGGGTGTATTCCTGCCTTGTGCCCAATGATTCCAGGTAGGCTCTGGACCCACTGCGACCCTGAACTGGATAAGGGTTACAGATAATGAATGAATGAATGCTTAGACCCAAAATATTTTTTAAGCCAAAAAAATTTGAAACAATACATTTCCCCCCAATGTTTCTGGAAATACAGCACCACCTTTAAATTTCATATGCATTAATTCATTTATTTTTCCTGTGTCTATTCACCTGTTTATTTGGATTGTGGGGAGAAATCAGAGCACCTGGAAGAAACCTATGCAGACACTGTGCCGTTCTTTACTGATAACTAATGGGCTGGATTCACTCACTATAAAGTCTTTATAAACACTTTGATACGGAGTGTATGTAGGTCAGAGACAAACACACTTTTTTTGTGTTGAGACATGTACCGCAGCTTCATTCATAATACACATGCTTTTGTGCGCAGACGGCTTATATGTTGTGAGTGAAACCTGCCATAAAAAGCGTACTATATACGAACACAGCGTTGCACAAGCCACTGTTTCATAACTGCCACAGATGCTATATAACGTTAGGCGCTACCTCGGTAATTGTGGTTTTTTTTTTGCGTTTCTTATATAAGTTCCTCACCACATCCGCGCTCAGCAAGGATCCCGCCTCCTGATCCAGCCCCTCTGAAAGTTTAACATGCGATACACTGTCTCTCCTCACGTGGGGCACGCGGGCATGTTTGCCTCCGCATTAAAAAAGACAGGAATCCCAAATACAGCACGCGAGAAATCACCGAGGCTCCGTGACACATTTAGTAATTACACAGCCACCTCAGAGGGACACACAGAGAGGAGGGGAGCCAGGAGAATAGTCAACAAAACACCACAAACAAACCTGCTGCAGAAAACAGAGAGAGAGAGAGAGAGAGAGTATAACAGAGGAAGGAGGAAGGAAGAGAAAAAGCAAGGGGGGCGGAGAGAGACAGAGAAAAGGAAGAGAGAGTGTAAGAAAGAGAGGAAGAGAGAGAAGAAGGAGGAGAAAGACAGGGAGAATGAAATATACCCGAAGGACATGTCTGTGTCAGTGTAAACAAAACACACACTCGTCCTCCTTTACTAGAAAACAAATTAAATGGCAGGAGAAGTCTCCCAAGGCTACTGAAGGTGTGTGTGTTTTCCATCTGGCTTTAAAAAAGCAGGAGAAAAAAAAACAAAAAGAACAGAGGCTTTGATTAACATGACATAGCCTGACCTAACAGAAAAAAAGGATTGAGAGAGAGAGAGAGAGAGAGGGGAGGGAGAGAGAGAGAGAGAGAGAGAGAGAGAGAGAGAGAGAGAGAGAACCTAGTGAGAGCAGGTAACATTACATGAAGGATATTATAGCATGAATTATTGATTTGATCGGAGAGGATTGTGCTGGCTTGTTATTGCAGCACAAATGAAAACTCATGTGGTGCTACCGTGGAAATCAGCCCTGCCTTCACAACATGGGATCCAGTGATGGCGCTGAACCAATAAGAAGATGTGCACGGCGGGCCCCATGGGAAATCACCCCCGCTGGCGCATAGTAGGTCATTTTACACATGCTCTAATACAAAAACTCCCTCAACTAAAGTCTTGCCATTCGAACCACTTTCGACTCCGGCGTCAGGCTGGAAGCCAGCTATTTACAGCACTTTTCTGTGCAACCATTACGTCTGCTCCTGGAGAAAACCAAGTGTGCGCACTCAACAAAAACTCTGGTTCACTATCAGCCAAATCAATACATTAGTTCAGAAAAGAAACGACAGATTCATTCTGTTCACTTTGCATTAGTTGAACTGGCAACTCACTCACACCCCGACTAACCCTCTCACATTTAACAAACAAGGGGTGATAGTGCCTTGCATCAACAGCGCAAATGAATTTGTAGTGCTGGAAAATAACTCTATTAAAACATTGCTCCCAATCACTGTGAAATTTAAACTGTGAAAAAAAGACCCTGAACTTCATGTTCTTGTTTTTTTTTTGTGAATAATTCAAGTTCTCCACAAAGGGGTGCTATCAGCTCTCAAGGAATGTTTTTGTGCATCATTAAAAGAGACAAAACCCACATACGAATCCACATCCGAAGGACGTCTGCCCAAGATTTCAAACACAAATCAAACCGTGTAAAATTAAATGGATCCTTTCATCTTTTCTAAAATATCTCAAAATACATAACATATCCAAAACTCCACCTTCTCTAATCTGGAGGCTACCAACCCGCACACTGTGAAACAAGACACCCCCTACCCCCACACTGCTATATATATATATATATATATATATATATATATTATATAGACAGCCTATGTTAGAATACAAGCCATTTTGATTTTGCTCAACTTTCTACATCAAGTACATGTTAATTACAATTATACCGCCCCCTCGTGGCAGCTGCTGTCATTGCATGTGAGTAAAGATAGGGTTAAATTGCGCAAAACAGACATAACTTGAGCAAAGTCACGATAACACTGAGGGAAAAAAAAGCCAGTCGTTCTGAACAGGGCTGTTTAGATGGGGGAGAGCACTGCTGCCTTGTTTGCTCCTTGTGGTATTTTGACCAAAGCAGCTTTGACTCCAGAGCTTTGTTCACTTGTGGGAATGGGGTAGGGTACGTCTCCTTTAAGGTGCCCTTATCTGTGTACACAATTTGCACAGCCTTAAGAGAAAGCTCTGGAAAATGTGCACAAGGACAAGAGTGGGCTAAAGGGGTTTAAAGCTCTTAATCATTGGGATTATGGAGTGTAGGACCTTCATTAAATACTTTACAGATTAGTTGCGTTTCTGTTTGATCCAGAATTGATCGTTCGATTAATTAGAAATGTTCGGTATCTGGGGTAAAGCCTTCCTAGCTGTTTCTGAAGCACAGTTGGGACACAGTGCCTAATAATAACCTGAGTGTCAGAGGAATCATTGGACAAGCGGGAGACTACAAGTCATTTGGATACAGGTGTCGTACACAGGCAACGTTTAACAAAGACAGGGAACACAGCAAAGCAGTGCCTAGGAATCCACACACATTGTTATTTGACTGCTGAGGTGCACTTAGGCATAGGGATTAGAAAACTGAGCCCATTACTCTAACTCTGTGCCTCTGTTTGGAACCTGAAGTGCTACCGTTTAGACTCTTTAAGCCACTCTTGGTCAAAGGCCTGCACAGTTCTTTAGTTCGAACTCACTTCTCTGAACTATAGAAGTGTACAGGCCTTTGACCAAAGCCAGTGTGAATAGGGAGAATTAAGGTCATGGCTTTTACACTTTTTAAAAGCTTGGCACTAAATTATTTTATTCTTTCAGATGGAGACTCGCTAAAATTGTAGGAAGCCACCAATGAAAAGTTTCCTTTGAGCGCGGAGGCAGGCAGTCAAAAGTGTATGCAAAGATAGTCTGCGGACTGTGGTATTAATTACCCCTTTAAAAGCTCTCTGCACACATCTTGAATTATCAATAGTGTGTCAGTGTTAACTCAGTCTGATTAAATTCCATTCGAACACGCTCCACTGTTACAGAGATTAATGCTGCACGGATCAAGCAGAAATATAATGTTTAACAATGAGCATAAATGGCTATAAATTTATACAGAGGGGCTTAAAGTGAATTAATTTTCTGATTAATCATGAAGGAAGATATAAGATTTTTCTGTTTTATTTATTTATTTATTTATTGGCGTTAGCTTCTGAGCGAACGGTGCTTTGATTTGAATTGGACCTAATGACGATCTGTTCAGGATTTTCGGGAATTTCAGGAGGGCAGAGCTGTGCTTGTGCATCCAGATTTAATGAAAATGATGAAATAATTACTGAGATGCTACAGGAGTGGAAGGCATGATCCTAGTTTAGCCCCCTGTCTGGCTCTCTTGCTGTCAGCTAAGCTTCCCAGTAGGCAGGCGGCCGTTAGTGTTGTGTGGCATGCTCTTTTACCGAGAGCCACTTTGATGTTCCACAATGAAACAAATTTTGAAAATGGCAGAGAAAATAGCTGAGCATTAATGCACTAGACAAAATGCAGCAGAGCAGCGAAGAATGGGGCTGCTCAATTCCACTTTAAAAGAACGGCTAAGTATCAGAACTGCGAAAATGGAGGGGGAGGGGAGGGGGTTCTGTCAATGTGCCAGCTTCCTGCAGGCAGATTACACCTGGAGTGGGGCTAAAAGTGACATTTTGTGGTGAATTACCATCTGCCCTGTACTTCAGATTCACAACCAGGCGTAACTACCCCAAATATGCAGAAAGCAGTGTTCGACTCTGTCACTATTATCTTTGTGCCTATAACTCGGTAGGATTGACCACAAAGCTTTAGCATGACTCACTGTGCAGTTATAAATTATATGAGCCACCAGTTCGCCCAACATTTCCTGTAAAACTAAGGGTATTTTCCCGACTTTGCTGCAGTAACACATCGTAATCCTCTAGCAAACCATTAGACGTGATACTGGAACACTGAGATGAGAATCTGATGGCATTCAAGCACACTTGCGAGGTCATGTTTTGATGCTGAGCTCATCTTTAAGGAATTAGAAAGTCTATTACCCTAGGAAATGCATCTCCACTGCTCCACAGGCCAGTACTTTTAGCATGGGTCTTGGTATGCATTTGCTTCAGTGTCCCACTCTAATGGTCACTGACTTCCTACGATGAACACAGAAACTTCAGATGCAGCTGAAAAGCTGTGTCAGCAATGAGTGCACCTTAAAGTAGCTGAATTCAGTCGTTAAATAAAGTGCCTACAAACTTTAAGCCATAAAGTGTGTGCCTGTTACGGGGAGTGAATCTGAAAATCATGGCAGTGTAGCAGCTATATCATTACTTACCCCATTTACTGGATATGTCGTCCAGCCCAGCTCGCCCAGTACAGCTGTGGTGTCCAGGAGAACAACTTTGGGAAAGGAAGAGAAACAGAGAGAAAGAGTTGTCAAATACACTGGAACAATCATCTTGCCCTCCCAGAGTCATTATAAAGGAATAGACCGCTCACTGACTATACAAATGAATAGGAAAAGCTCATAACATTAACCTTGACCTCTTTTCACAGGGGACATCCTACCTCTTAATGAAAAGAGCCAATCAGTGTAGCCCACCTTCCTCCCACATTCTGCGCAGAGGCCAGTGATTTCCATTTCACCAGAGATGTAAGTTGATGCAAATCTCTGGTGGATTCTAGTTTGGGGTTTATAGGACTTCCCCTATGCAAAGAAACTGGAGGCTTGTCTTTTAAGAACAGAAATAACAGCCCAGCAGCTACCAACAGGGTCACTGAGTGGACAACCTGTCCCGTAAAGATTTTGCACTCATAGTCATATCTGCTGTAACAGGAGTGGGCATATTAGTCACACACTGTTGCAGTTTTGTTCAAAACCTACTTCACAACCAAAACAACTTTGTCCCAAATCACTATTTTGCTGGCAACATTCTGAAATAAATAAAAAAAACCTCCAGTGACACGTGGCAGTTAGCCAACCTGCTAATTGCATACAAAACTCTCTGCTACAAAGCTAGCCCCTTAGCAAGCGAAGGGGTCTGGGACTGTTTTGGCTGTTAGAAAACCTGGCTGGTACTGACAGCAGGGGCGAGAACAGAGTCATTAGGCCGCCCTCAGTGAGCCCACGTAGGCTAATTTGATATGATGAATGTGCAATTTCCCTCTTCTCCACGCCTGCACTTAATTACAGCGTCTATCAATAAAGCGGAGCGCCGTCCACCCAGCGGCTAACGCCTGAGGCTTTTCTGAAACAGCGTCACTCATTCTCCCACGTGGGTTTAATTCTGTGTTTTAGAACTCAGCAACATTTTCTGTTTCAAACAAGACAAAAAAAATGGTTTATTATTCTGAAAAAGCTGCTTATTTCTGGGCATCGGATTAGAGACTTGCTGCAGTTCCTCACTTCAGATTCACAGGGTCCCTATCCTACATTCTCGTCCTACATTTTCCTTAGCTCCCTGAGGTCCACTTATATATTTGTGTGGGTTTATGGACCTACGCCAGGTGTAACTCACTTTTGCGTGTCCATTTACCAACGTCTCTTCATCCCTTACAATTAAACAGACTGTCCCTGTTATGGCTTTAAGTCTGATATATGTAAATCATCCCCTGATATGATTGGCTGGCCTGTATTGTGACTCATTCGAAGTCCAAGTTAGAAAACACCTTAGGGCTAAACAGAAATGAGCAAAAAGACAGGTTTGACATCAACTCATCCAACATGAAGAGCATTCAAAGGGAGCCTGTGCCCAATTGCAGCAGTAAAAGCCTCTGCCCTTCTTTCGAGTGTTTAAACTAAATACTGGAACACTGCTGTGAAGAATGGTGGCATACAGCAACAAGACAACAAGAGATTTACTGAGTGGAGGTGCTGATGAATAGTTCTGAAATCATTCATCTCAGCTCTGAACTCACTATAACTGATCCCAGAGGTATCAGATTGTGCTGGTTCACAAAACAATGTAGATTTATTTCAGAGGAGCTGTATGTGTAAATACAAACACCTACAACATTTGTCCCAGACTTTAGCACTAGCACCCTAGTAAAAGATGTGGTTAAAGTCAGAGTCAGTGCATGTGTGAACGGAGCCGCTATGGTCCCAGGGAATTCGCAGTACCTCCTGCACTCACTGCATAGGTGCCCCACCCTCCATGCCTAAAGCCTGCAGATCATTTCCTACTGTACGCAAGTTTGTGTGAAAGGACTACTCCGGGACATCTCCCGATTTGATACACCACAGTTTCTCTGGAGTTTGGCTGGCTTCCATATGCGAAAGGGGCTTTAGATACATTGTTAATTGGGGTGGCAGATTGGCGGGTAAAAAAAAATAAAAGTGTAGACGACAGCAATTAAAAACTTTGATGTAGAAAAAGACAAAACCTTTACAAAAGCAGACTTTGTAACCATTATACAGTGGTGGGCAAATTCTTAATTAGGAGTTTTGCCCAAGGGTCTAGTGTCCTTGTTGGTCTAGTGTTACACACTGAAAGGGGAACTGAACCCTGCTGTGCAGAGGCTGGGACTGTTATCCACAACAATAAATGTCACAATGTTCTGCAGTGTGGTATGATGTTATGCTATTCATCATTATATTATGCAAACGATACGCGTATCTATAATACACAAGCTTGTGTGTTAAATGGGCCAGACAGCTACGCTAATGGCTACACTGACTATGTGCAAAGGGCCTGACTTAGCGCACTAAACATCTGCAGACAGCTTGAGCACTACTGTACGCCGTAATCAAATCAGCCTGCCAATGGCGGATCGCCGTGACTGGAAGTGATGGATATGTGCTGCTCAACGCACCCAAACAGGGCGAGGTGAATTAGCGCACAGGGCACTTTGGCTGCATGGCCCAAATCTTATTACACCTCGTCTAGACCCCATGTCTCTGTCTGAGGTCATAATTATCCCTAAATTTCCGCACTGAATGTTTTTTCCCCCTGGTCCGCCCCATGGTGAAAGGGAGATTAAACATGTCTGTGAGTACACTTAGATAGGGTGATAGATTAGGTCTTACTTCATTAAAGGATACACATGAGCTCGTTTCTCAGAACCAGATTAAGACTCAGCCTTGGTCCAAACACAGCTCTCCATGGAGCATTTACATCTCCAGCACGTCAAGGAAATAGATTCCTTTTGTTTTCTTATACTGCATTATTTTCCTGTTGATCAGAGAATCTCAGGGTGCTAGAGGAAGACAGACTTGTTTAACTTTTAATCTGAAACTGGGAAAGACCATACAATAAAGTCTGAAGCATGCCTCCACTGCATCCTCCAAACATGATGTTCATGTTGTCCCAGATTTCTTTCTCGTGTTTAGCATTATTGACTAATCCAGACAGATCTGAGACTAGCCAAAAACAGATTCCAATTTGTTCTTATTTTCCTGTACACAGTGCCTCTACACTTGTCTCTGTTAATAATGTTTTATTAAACTAGTGCATGTTATATCTTTACTGCCCTTTGTTTTCTCTAAGAATGCCATTAAACTGTTAGTTTCATGTGTCTTACAGATAGAGATTATGTTTATAAATGTGCTAAATTTCAGATTCAAATGCAATCACTCAAATCCCTTCAGAAGGGATGTTTGAGAAGTGTGAACACCTTTGTTTTTCCAAACCTTACACCAATATAAGGAATATATGTGGATATAGATTATCCATACGCAACGCATCCATCTCTCCAGTCATAGTCAACAACCACAGCTGCTCCCAGCACAACTAAACCATGCTCAATATAAACAAAACCCTACACAATGCAACCTCAAATCTGCCTACCACTACCCAAACACCACGGGGTACAACGCAAACTCACCCAACACAACCAAAGCCCCGTCCAATGCTACCTAAACCATGTCTAATACAACCCAAACCCCACTCAATGCACTCCAGATTCTGCTCCCCATAAACAAAACACAGCTCAATACAAAGAAAGCCCCACCAAATACAAGCCAAAGTAACATAAGCAAAACCCTGCCAGTGCTTGCAAATCCACATTCAGTACAAAACCATTCTCAACACATTGCAAATTTGTCCCACTACATAACACAAACCACTTCGGATATAACCAACACTCCAAAACCAGCCTTATACAGCCCCAAATTCACAACACAATCTCCTTTAAATACAACCAAATCCCTGCCAAATGCTATCAAATCCCACTCTTTATATTATATCATAATGCACATGACCCAAGAACAGGAAGAGTTCAGTTTTCAGCACCACAGGAGACTGGCTTTCATGTTATGAGCTGATCTGTGTATTTCACACCACACTGAAATTAGATTTCTATCTGAACAGACACAAATGACCACTATGTCCACCAGGAAATCCATGTGTTTAAGGCCTGTGGTTCAGACCAAGTGGAATCTGTCTCTCAGGTTTAGTCCCAGGCCTTTTTAAATACATCTAAAGGTTATCTACGCATGTAGATGGCCTTGTCAGATAGAACTGAGCCCACTGTCTGACTTCCGCTGTCTAAACCGACTTTGACAAGATCTCTGAGCTTTGTTTCAGACTAAACCAAGTGCTGAATGTTTGTTGCTACCCCTACACTGTCCCGAAGAGTGAGACATCAAGCAGGAGTCATCAGAAGTGGCAGCTGCCGTCTGCGTATGTGTGTGGAAATCCAGAGTCCCTAAAGTAGGCCAAATGGAGCAGGGTAGAGGGGGGGAAGGCAAAGGGGAAAAAAAGAAAGAAAAGAAACAGAAGCAAAAGTACAAAAAGTCAGAGAATCCTCCTGCTGTCTCGATATCACAGAGGGTTCTTTTGAAGTGCTGGAACCTGCTGAGAGGTCCAGGAACCTGCTTTAACCTCATGTTTGATACTGTGTGAATCCAAGACATGATTTTGGTGCAACATGACATTTCAAGCTCAGCTCAAGATCAAGATCTAACCTAAACATGGTGGTGTTAAGAACAAGATAAGGGAAGGATATTTATAAATCCATCTTAGATGCTCAGCTACATGAAATATACTAGGCATATACATTGAGGCCTTTTTTTTAGTTCAATTGGCTGGGGTAGCTAAATATTTCAACTTTGACAAACCTCTAAGCTTGTGCAAACTTTGGCATTACAATTTAACCTACACAGCGCTGTGCAAAATCAGAGATCACACAGGATGTGTTTAATTTTATGTAGAAATGGCACATTTCTGTGGAGATTTGATAAGATAATACAGAGGAAAAGATCTGTAAATGGTTTGTTTTCAAAGCACAAAACATTAAAGGAACACTATTTAATAGTTTTATCTTTAAGTTACGATTTCAAAATCATTGTGATGCTTCACCGACGCATAATAAGGAGAAGAGCGTCCAAGTCGTTGCTACTTCTAACTCAGCACTGCAGAAACTGCACTATGTAACATTTCAAGAACATTTCTGCAACTATAGAGAGAGCCAAAATTACCAAATCTCATCTAGTGTTCCTTCTAATCTTCTAAAACAGACCAAAATTCTTTGAAAAAACCTAAAGCAAATCTACCAAAAACAGTGGCAGTTTTAAGTCAAGTGATTTAGCAGCAACTGCACAGTTATTGTCAGATATTTCTGTACCCTACCTTAGCACAGAATGAATTATGAATGTACAGGGTGGGCCATTTATATGGATACACCTTAATAAAATGGGAATGATTAACTTTCTGTTTGTGGCAGGAAGTGGTGACCATGGTGGCCATTTTGAAGTTGGCCATTTTGGATCCAACTTTTGTTTTTTCAATGGGAAGAGGGTCATGTGACACATCAAACTTATTGGGATTTTCACAAGAAAAACAATGGTGTGCTTGGTTTTAATGTAACTGTATTCTTTCATTAGTTATTTACAAGTTTCTGACCACTTATAAAATGTGTTCAAAGTGCTGCCCATTGTGTTGGATTGTCAATGCAACCCTCTTCTCCCAATGAACAATGCTGAGGTGAGCTTGAGTAAGGCAACTAACCACCATCTGCTCCCTTGATGCTGGGTTGGCTGTCTGCCGCTCTGTGTGTGTGTGTTCTGTTCTTAATGCACCAGCATCTATATGTTAGTCTGCCTTCACGAATAGGTTAAATGTGGATTATGGAATTATGTATTATGTACTATGGTATTATGGTGATATTAGGCTTTGGCTGAAAATGTAGATTTACTGGCAAACTCAAGCACAAATATACTACTCATACACACTACTGTTTACACATGCAATTCAACACAGTGCTGATGGCATTCTGCTACTCACAGCTAATGCATGAGTATGTTTGTGTGTGTGTGTGTGTGTATGTGTGTGTGTGAGCTGGAAAAGCCACATGATATATGTTAGCTGAAATTGTGTCTCTGTGGTGTATCTCGACAGAGCTGACCTCCTGTTGATAAAAACCTGGGGTTCTCCGTTTCCTGTGGAGCTGACGAGAAGTGCATTCTGCTGGGGTATAAATAGACTGGCCTGCTTGTTAGGTCTCACATTTTTCAACCATGGCTCCATTGACAATGGTATTGATCGTCAATCAGCAAAGTTGTGGCATCACATGATATGGAGGGTAAAAAAAGGCATGAAACTAAGGGTTCCCAACCTGGCTCATGGAGAACTATGACACTGCCAACTAAAGCTCCAGGCCTTATCACACACACACCTGCTGCAGCTAATCAAGGTCTTCAGAAACAATATCAGAGCCAGGTGAGTGAGATTAGTGCCGCGAGTAAACACCACAGGAGACTACATCCCCAGAAGAGAGGCTTTAAGCAGTCACAGGCTTAAAAGAAAACAAGGCTCTACAGTGAGTGCTGTTTGCTCAGAAAGAAATATGCTGCTTTCGACCCTACAATAGTTTAGACATGAATGGTGTTTGATTTTGTTAAGCTATAATATGCAACATAAATTTAACTAACAAAAAAAAAAGCAGTGGCATAGCGAGGAGTTTATTTTAGGGAGTTATACTGCTGTATACTGGTTACTTGAGGGAAACACACCTTTATATCACAGAGACGGTTGGGACAGGGGCAACAAAAGACTGGGAAAGATGAGGGATGCTCAAAAAACACCTGTTTGGAACATTCCGCAGGTGAAGAGTTAACTGGAAACAGGCGAGTGTCATGATTGGGTAAAGGGAGCATCCCCGAAGGGCTCAGTCATTCACAAACAAGGATGGGGTGAGTGTCACCACATGAGCAAATCGTCCAACAGTTTAAGGACGTTTCTCAACTTTAGGGATTTCATTTCATCTACAGCCCATAATATCATCAAAAGATTCAGAGAATCTTGAGAAATCTCTGCAAGTAAGTGGCAAGGCTGAAAGCCAACATTGAATGCCCGTGACCTTTGATCCCTCTGGCGGCACTGCATTAAACCGACATCATTCTGTAACGGATATTACCACATGACTTCAGAAAACCACTGTCAGTGAACACAGTTCCTTGCTCCATCTACAAGTGCAAGTTAAAACCATGCAAAGCGAAAGCCATATATCAACAACACCCAGCAATATATCAACAACATCTCTGGGCCCGAGCTCATCTGAGATGGACTGACGCAAAAGTGGAAAAGTGTCCTGTGGTCTGACGAGTCCACATTTCAAATTGTTTTTGGAAATCATGGCCGTCGTGTCCTCCATGCCAAAGAGGTAAAGGACTGTCCAGTTTATTATCAGCACATAGTTCAAAAGCCAGCATGTCTGATGGTATGGCGGTGTGTTAGTGCCCATGGCATGGGTAACTTGCACATCTGTGAAGGCACTATTAATGCTGAAAGGTACATACAGGTTTTGGAGCAAAATATGCTACCATCTAAGTAACGCCTTTTTCAGGGACATCCCTGCTTATTTCAGCAAGACAATGCTAAGCCACATTCTTCATGTGTTACAACAGCATGGCTTCGTAATAACAGAGTGCGGGTACTAGACTGGCCCACCTACAGTCCAGACCTGTCTCCCATTTAAAATGTGTGGCGCATTATGAAGCACAAAATACAACAACGGAGACCCAGACTCTAATAGGAAAGAATTCCACCTACAAAGCTTCAACAATTAGTGTCCTCAGTTCCCAAATGCTTATTGAGTGTTGTTAAAAGGAAAGGTGATGTAACACAGTGGTAAACATGCCCCTGTCCCAACTCTTTTGGAACGTGTTGCCAGCCTCAAATTCAAAATGATTGAATATTTGCAAAAAAAAAAAAACCATAGTTTATTCGTTTGAACATTAAATATCTTGTCTTTGTAGTGTATTCAACTGAATATAGGTTGAAAAGGATTTGCAAATCATCGTATTCTGTTTTTATTTGTGTTTTACACAACATCCCATTCACAACTTCATTGGAATTGGGGTTGCAAAATGTTTCAATAACAACAATATGATTTTTATACACATTTTCAATATTTCAATACACATTATTTACAGCATCTGTCCCTGACTGACGGATCAGTGCAGGGTGCTGCCATCAGTTCATTTCACTCATTTTTAAAGTTATTTTAAAAATATTAATATTGAAAAAGCCAAGAGTTTTTTATTTGATGGTGATGTCATGTTGCTTTCTGAAAATAAACCCAATTCAGTCTTCATTGAAATACTGGTATTAAAAGTTCACAATTAGATATTTTCCCCAAATTATTCAGCCCTTCAGGCCGATATAACAACTGACAAGACACCATGGCAGATACTGGCTAATTAAGAAATCTGAGGGTCTGGTTTTGGAGTGTGGATGTCTAGCCCCATGTAGCTGTCCCCTTGGCTTCCCATTCTGTACTCAGAGGTGTGAGTCTGCACTTCACACATTTTTCCATGATAACAAATGACTAAAATGTAAAGCCTGGCTATTAAACTGTAAACAACATGGCAACCCCACACCATATGTACCATGTGTTGTGTTCTATTAATAATATTATATTTCCTCTTCTACTTAGGAGCACAAATGTGGTATGGATTGAAAGCTCACCACACTTTTCTCTGCTACATTAATTACTTTAGCTATGTATGATAAATAATATCAGAAAGCATCATCTCCAATGACTCCAATTGAGTACAACTTTGGATAAGAGCATGTACCACATGTTATTTATGCATCATAATGTTAAATATTAGAAAGTGTTACCAGAATACAGTTTATGCATTGATTATAAATTAGGTTTATATCTGTCATATGCATAAATTACTTGCCAAATTCCGTGTTAAACAAAGGCATACACTATTGAAAACTCAAACCCAGTTTCACTGTACACAGCCCACAGCGCTCAGTGCATAATTCATAACTAATCATTGTTGACTTTCAAACACACGGTGAAGGAAGGGAAAATAATTACAAAAATGTATGCTTGTGTAATTCCCTGGAACTTCCAGTAGAATTCATTAGATCTATTATTCTGCTTTGATATTTGCAGCACACTCATTTCAGTATAACAGACCTTATGGCCTCCCATTGTTCACTCCTCTGTTTTGAGGAAACCTCGATATATAAAAGCATTACTAAACTGACATTTAGCAATATTAGCAAAACAAATTCCTTTGAATCTGGAGTCTGGGTGATAAGCACATAATCATGGATGCTAGGGAGTGTGTGTTTAGGGTGGGTGGGTGGGTGGGGTTGACAAGAAACCTGAAAACCCATGAAAACCATTTTGCCTCTCATTTCTCAGCCAGATCAGAGAAGACGGAGAGGGGGAAAAAAAAGGTGACATTTGGAATTTGAATGTCACAACCTGAAAAGAATGGCTCCTTTGTCAAACGCTTGAGATAAATTGACCAGATAGCTGCAGAGCTGTGCGCATTAGTGATCTTTAGCGGGGCTGTAAAGTCAGTTTGGTGCAACAGGGGAAGGAGGAGGAGGAGGGATAAGAAACAGAGCCTCTCAGGGTTAAGGCCAAGATCACTGCACAAGGGACCAGGCTGGGAAATGTCAAGGTGTGATTTACAAACTGATTCTCATTACAATAGCGAGGCAAAGGAGAGGAATGGTGTGTGCTTCAGCGAGAACGCAAAACGACTGGGCTAATCGATTGGGGTACTTATGATCAAAAAGGGTAACTTGGGATAAATGTTATAAATCTTAGTCACCGCCAAAGGTTACGGTGAGATCAGTGGGTATTGTGTGAGCTAGGAGCAGCTCTGAACTCTTTAAACTACGCTACAGAGGAACCATTTGTAGCAGTGGTGCTTCTAGCTTATGAGACACCATGGGCAAACCCTTTGGTGCCATTTGCCCCATTCTCCTCTGCAGCTGGTTTAGCCCTTTTTTGTTCTTGACAACACTAAACCAATTATTCTTAATGGTACATTGAGGGGGAGACTTTAGCTCCTTAGCTCCCTCCCTACCCCTTCACCTCTTCTCAATGAGCCACAAACCTTAACTCTGTTCATTTATTTATCTGTTTTACAACAATGTTTTTTTTGCTATAGTTTGAACGAGAGTGAATCAATAAATGAATGAATGAGTGAGCAGCACAAGTCTGCTTCATATAACCTACACAGTGAAGCTCTTCCCTAGAACCATACATTCAAGCCAAGTATCACTGTGGAAGTTTTATTTTTAGATGTGAAGAATAGATTGGCTTCACAGATCTAAATGAAACCAAGCCTTGGACTAAAAGCCAGCTTTGTTCAAGATATTATTGGGAAACCACTGTGGTGACCTTGGTTTAACACACACACACACACACACACACACACACACACACACACACACACACACAAAGCAGCTGGCAGTACAAAGCGCTACAAAACCCCCTAACTCCCTCTTTGAAGAGCTATTGAAGTGTTGGAGGTATAAAGTGGAAACCCCAGAGATTGGGCTTCTGTGTGTCTGCGAAATCAATATGAGCGCTCCACGCAGCAATGATAGCAGCCACAAACAGAGCGCTAAGCTTTAACTGGCCCACACGACGGGCCAGTACCATTGTTTACAAAGCTCTTTACTGAAAGGCACCTGGGCAGCCTTCAGAGAGTCCTGTGGTGACACAGGAGAGAGGGTCTGTGAAGGAATTAAAGGGGTCTTTCAAGGGAGGGCACACAGGGAGCATCCGAACAACTGAAATCAGGTCTGCAGACATTACGACAAATTAGTCCCTGGAATGGAGGAGGAACAATGGAAAACGCTGTTTTCTCAGCCTCGTCTCAAATGGTTCTAACAGATGCGAGAGTGTGCTGCCAACTGGCAGCTGTAGGAGTGAGAGAAAAATATATTCCGTTGCATCATCTACAAGCCTGGTAATCATCTTGCTCCGCGGAGATCTGCAATTTCTACAGGTATCTGCTCCAGCCCCTGCACAACAGGACCCGAACTCCCCGACGACCAGGAGAACCTAATTACCTGGAAACTGGTGATGGAACATGTTTGGAACATTATCTGATATCAATGGAGAGAGTGGTGTATACGCACCATCTGCTGGTGTTTTTAATTCTGCGAATTCGTGAGGTCACCAAAGTCAACACAATTTACATATTCATCTGTTTAGCCTAAACTCAGCAGTCTAGCTTTGTACTGTTGACATCAACTGCAGTCTCAAACAGAACGTAAACCGAATGCAGTCGCATAATTAACTGCATAATAACACTAATAATAACAAATGTGATGTATCTGAAACACAGCAAAACAACCATATTAGCTCTAGCCCTCTAATACTTATGAGGATTTTGGCTGTTCATGGGTGCGCAAAGTTTGCAAACATACACCAATTGAATATGTTGCTGTGGAGCAGCTGCCCAGTGTCATAGTGACCATTTTGCACATAAATAAACAGTGCCACTGGCTGAGAGAGTTCTGTTCCGTCCCCAGACTCTGGGCTCAAATCCCGTCCATACCACATTCACCCGTGGTCAGGAGTCCAAGGGAGCGCAATTAGCCATGCTCTCTCCGGGTGGCAGTAATGGCTTAGTTCCTCTCGGCCTGTCAATCAACCGCGGTGCTGGCCAACCGTAGGCGTGTGCCAGCTCACACTCACAAACCTAGCTCCATCAGCTACTGCTTAAAAAATGCAGCAGCTGGACTCACGGGTCTTAGGATTGGCTGCTGACGTACGGCAGTGGAGATTTACAAAGACAAGCAGGAGTTCAGCGCTAACACTTTTCCCTTATGGTCTCAAGCCTAGTATGGATTTTTAGGAACGCTATAAATATATTAAATAAATAAGTTACAAGAATAAAACACCAATTTTACGACAGCGGCAAGAATAAGACATAAATAATAAAGAAGAAACTGTAATAAAACGTGTATTGATTTGCACTTTGATAATATACTTGTTTACAAATTATTATAAAAAATGGCATAAAAATACTGCCCATAATTATTCTCATAATGAGATATTCTAGAAAAATCTGTTGACTCTTATTTTGAAAAATGTTTTATTTATATATAATATATATATAATTAGTTTGCACAAACAAAATGTCTCCACAATGTATGTTGGCTTCACCAATTAAAATTAAACCCCACACACACACACACACACACACATATAAGCTGGCTGTACAGCTCTCAGCTCTTCCAGCCCCTAACAGCAGCCACAGTCCTCTCCTCCTGCTCACATTGTGAACTCACGGCTGGTGATAATTTAACAATGGTTATTTTACCATGTGGCGCCTTCTCCAGCTCTTCTTAAACAGCAGTCTACTCTCTCTCTCTCTCTCTCTCTCTCCATTCTCTTTTTCTCTGTGCTTCAGTTTACTTGTCTCTCTGTCTCTGCTTCTCCCCCTCCTCTTGTTGTCCCCTTCATGTATCTTTCTCTCAATCCTGTTATTGGAGTTTTCTCTTATTTCCATCCTCCTTTCTCCTGCTTTTCCTTCCTTTTTCAAGCTCAATCTCTCTTTCCATCCATGTGCTTCTATTTGTCTCTTTGTCTTACATCTCTCTTTATTTCTCCCTCATCGTCTCCCTATATCTCTCTAACCCTTTCAATCAGGTTCAGAATATATTTACTTTCCATTCATCCATCAACTCATCCATCTCTCTTCATATTTCCCATTGTCCTATCTCTTTCTATCGGGAACGCATGGCTTTCCTTACCTCTACTCTTTACCTCTCCCCTTCTATCTGTCTATTTCTTTACACTTCTACCTTACTATCTTTCCGTCCGTCCCTCTTTACATCCATCACTCTTCAGCTTTTTCTATTGCCTCACACTTCTCTCATTTTTATTATATATTTGTTCTATTCCTCCCTCTCCTTCTGTCCTCTTTATTTATCCCTGAACCTTCTTTTTTTAAACGTGTTCTTGTTTCTCTTATTTACAGTTGTCCCCTATTTGTGAAAAGCAAAATATGTATGGCTGCCCACCCAAGTGCTCCAAATGCCAACCCAAAGACGACATCTTAGTAAATGCCTTTGGGTTTTTTCTTTCTCTACAACTCGCTTTCATTCTATCTCTCCATCGGCCGCTCTTTCCATGCCTCCACCTCTCTTCACGCCCCCCCCCCTCCGCACCACCCTCCCCCGGGAGGACTGATAGAGGGCCAGCAAGTGCATCCTCATTTATGCGCTCATTTATTGGCATCGTTCTGTCTCAAAGTGGATTAGCCGGCTTTTATCCACTCTCAATACAGCGGTGACAAGCAGCGGCATGGAGCCCCAGCCTAATGCCCGAGGACGAGGAGCGAAAAAAAAAACCCTTTGTAGAGAGCAGCGTACCACTCCAATCACCACTCGCTAAAGAAGACGCTAAAGTGCACTGGACTGATTAGAGAAGGGCCGGGATAAATCAGCCACAGAAACTACTCTGAGATCAGTTCTGAGGTGTTTCTAACTAAGTAAAAGTTTGGGGTTAATGGAAACTGACCTGAAATCCTTAAATCCAATAATTTGAAGTTCTGAACTGTTCTCAGATCAGTTTTGAGATTTTTCTAGACTAGTTACAAATAGATATACACAAAAAGACTTTAAATTAAACACGCTAGCACATCTTATTGACCACGGTGCGTCTTATAAACAAACATCCGTTAAAAGGCTCCCATAATCAAAAGCGGTTCTGCTGTGGTGCGTTTGAAAACCCTCTTTTTTAAAGAGTGCAGATCAGCCCAACAGCCCAAATGGTCTGATAACTGGGTTGAAGTTGAAAACTGAGCTGCTTACAAGGGTGAAATATCATGTTGTTAAAGCTAAAGAGGAGCAGAGTCACTGGGGGCTCCTTGCTGGGCTTCTATTTAGAAATAAGAGAAGAAATCACTGTAACTGTCAGACCAGCCTTTCATCCTCAAACACAACAACACACAACTGAATTCTCAAAACTGGATCGGTGGAATGAATTTAACCTTGTTATAAAACTCTGCATTAGTCATGGCATAGAGCTTTTTAAAATGGGCTACAGTGCAAGACCCCCTAGATGTGGTGGACACAGTTAACCCTCTCGGTTGTCTCGATCAGGACCAGACACTGTTGAGTTTTTGAGATCCAAGCTAAAACCAGAAGGCATTGTTTAAGAAGGTCTTAAGGCTTGCCACAAAATTAGGCACAGGGGCATAACTGGCACATCACCGTTTGAGAACTGAAGGCAACAATTATTCGTTTCTTATTTGTTTCTACCCAATTTTGCCTTACTTTACAATTATTATTCGAGTTCAGTTCCACGCTTTCAGTGAATCTCCGATCACACGCAGGGCAAACAGCCTCGGGAGACACGGGAGACCAGTTCATCGCATTTTTTATAAGCGCTGCTGATGCAACACCGTCAGAAAAGAACGCACTGTCCAGGTCTGTCGGGATTGATGGGAACACAGAATCAGGGAATTTGAGATATGAAGAAGGAAATGCACAGAAAAAGATATGTCTTATAAACACATAATGCACTATCCTGTAATAGGGAGATAAGGGTCTCTGTCATTGCTACTCTGGGCTCAGCACTGCAGAAACTACACTATGTAACTTTTAATGGAGGGAAAGATACCACCCCCACCCATCCCTCCCCACCTCAATTTGTAGGGGGAGCCATTTTGCTATTGTTCCTTTAAATGTAGATTTTTTAAGCAACACTGTTAATAAGTAATAAAAAATAACAATTGTGATGTCATAGTGCCCTACATCAGCTGATTTGCATCTATGTTAGCTGAAACTGAGGGCTAGGCCAGTTGTTCTGTCTAGGACTCCTGGCCTTGGACACTTGGACACGGGACTGACTGGCCTGAAGCTTACCAGGTTTCCTGAAATATTTTACCATTCGTTGTTTACCTAAATCTACAGCTGCCCGGCAGTGTCTCCACTGTCTTTTTGTTTTTCTCATGATATGTATCATTCGTAACATTCCTTTTCAAATACAGATTGATCCGGAATGTTATTAAAATCACACTCTATCTACATCCTGGACAGAACATTGTATTTGCTGCTGAAGCAGGGCAGTTCCAGAATGATGTTTACTTTATTTATAAACTTCCTCTCCATCGTTCTCGCGTTGCTGATTGATATGCAGATGTAACGGCAGGCTGCGTTCCAGTTCTGTTGTTAATAACCCAAGCAAAACTTTTCATGTGTGGATATGTCTGTCTCATGTCCCTGCTGGAACCCAGTCATAATCAGCTTCATGCTGCGGACTGCTGGACAAGAGCCCGTAGGTGTGTGTTTGTGTGCCAGGTGGGCGTCATTTTAACACCTACAGTAGGAACAGAATTGGACTCGATTATAGGAGCCATGGCAAAGCAAATAAGAGCGAGTATCTCTCAGTGTATGGATAATAACTGTGGTGTGTTATTGGTTACTTTATTATAGCCTACTGCCCCTTCCTCCAGCCTTAATGACATACATTAGCGCTGGGGTTGTGCGTGGGCTACTAGACGCGCTGGTGACACTAAACGGCCAAAACAGTAAAAACAGGGGGATGATGGCGTTGTAGTAAACACGGGTGAGTAATGACCAGAGAAAAGGAAAGAGAAAAGAAAGAATTTGGCAGACGACAGATGGCTTTCATCTTGTTTCTCTGTCTACAGAACAACCTACACACAACTGTTCTTTTTCTCTCCCTTACTCCATCAGCATTCTAACCAACCCCCCCACCTCCCACCATCACCACCACGCACACACACACACACACACACAGAAAACTGGCCTGGACTCAGGTGCGACTGCCCTCCTGGCTTTATCCAGACTCAGACTTCTTTAGCCACAATGTGGAAGGCTGAAATCTGTTACTTATCTTTTGAAAGAACCTTGACGCACGCTTTTTCCTCTCACTTTGTGAACACACAATAATAATGACCTTGAAATGTTTTTAGAAACCTGATGAAATCTCAGGACACACAACTGCACTGCACACAGAGCCTGGAGACCACAGCTCATCCGTGTGGACTGAGAAATGAACAACACTCATGGCTTCAGCACAGGGACTGGCTTACAGCAGCACCGACTGAGAGTGTGTGCGTTAGTGTGTGTGTGTGTGTGTGAGACAGTGAAACAGAGGAAGGTGGAAAAAGTGAAAGAAAGGGAGAAAGACTGAGATTGTGAAGGTGTATGTGTGTGTGTGTGAAAGCGAGAGAGAGAGAGTGTGAGAGAGAGAGAGAGAGATGGAAACGGAGGTGAAAAGAGTGAAAAAAGAAAGGGGAGATAGACAGCGAGAGTGTGTGAGTGAGAATGAGTGAGAGGTGAGAGAGCGAAAGAGATGAAAGGAACGTTAGATTGACAGAACGAGAGAGAGCGAGAGAGAGACAGAGAGCAAGAAAGATAGAGGGAACGGCAAATAAAAGACATGGAGAGAAAAGGAAAAGTAAAGAACCACAGACAGGGGAGAAGACAATAGAGAACAGATGGACAAAAAAGAAAAAGATAGAAAGCGGTAAAGTAAGAGATGTAGGGACAGGAGAAAGAGAAAGAATGGCATAAAGAATACAGACGTAGATAAAGTAAAGAAACAGGGACAGGGAGAAATGAGGGGAGAGAGAGAGAGAGAAAGAGAACAATGTAGACGATAAAAAAGAAAGACAGGGTAAAGACAGAAAGCCACTACAGATGTAAGAAAGCCAGACGACTGATAAAATCAGAAAATACAAAGAAATGGAGAGACTGAGAGAACTCTGCAAAAAAAGAGAAAGGGGAAAAAGAGAAACAATGAATGGACAGTAAATTGACAGTTAACAGCAGAAAGACAGAAAAGTACAAACTGAGGAAGGAAGACAACAAAAAGAAGAAACTGAGGGAAGGAAGGGAGACAGACAGAAAACAACAGAGAAATGGAAATTAAGACAGAAGCACAGACTTGTGGGATATGGAGTGAGTGAGAGAGAGAGAGAGAGAGAGAGAGAGAGGGAATAATGGAGACAGGATGGACTGACAGAAAGATGTAGAGAATGAAAGAATGAAAGATAAACAGGAGAAAACAGACAGAAATGGAGGAACACGTTGTGGGCAATAGAGGGAGAGACTGAGACAGATGGAAAGAATATAGAGGAAAAAAAATACGTAGAGAATGACAGAAAAAGAGGAGAGAGAGAGAGAGAGAGAGAGACAGAAGGATACATCGCATGGCAAAAAAAAGACGGAAATAAAAGAAGAAAACCGGTTTGAAAAGGAGAACAGTAGTGGAATAGAGAGAGAGAGAGAGAGACTTTATGTGGTGAAGCGAGCGCTCCAGGAAAGGAAGGAAGTGGAAGTGTCTCAGTCGTCAGTCTCTCCTCGCTGCTTTCTGTTCTTTTTTAACGGACAAAAAAAAGGGAAAAAAAGAACGGAGACCTCACACTAGCCTCCACCACTCCAACAGCAGAGTGTAGATTGAGCAGCCTGAGCCCAGTATCCACTTAGCTTTACGGTTTAAACAGATTTAGCTTCATCCCAGAGTCAACACAACAGTAACACAACAGTTGAGCTAATGCTAATGACTGTCTGTGACTTCGGAGCCCGTCTCTGTTGCAGTGTAAACAGACGCCCCTCGCCTCACCTTGGTTGGGATGAGTGGGGTCCGTTGACGTTGCTAGCCCCACCGAGGCGAAGACGAGGCAGATTCTGAGTTGAAAAGTCATCTTTAGACCCGAAAATCCAGCGACGCGGACAGGAAACCTCAGTCAAACGTCCAGCAAACGTCCGTCCGGTCCCTCACTCTACTTTAAACGCGCTGGAGCCTCTGGCTTCGTCTACGCGACTCAATCGCCAACCCATGGCGAACGTCTCTCTCTCTTTCTCTCTCTCTCTCTCTCCCTGTCTGTCTCTCTGAGGGGGCACGAAAATCAACAAACTTGCCCGGAAAGGGTCCCTCACCACACAGAAATCAGCTTTTAACCGTCGTTTTTCAGTCAGAAATCCCCTCAACAAAGTCGCCTCGCTGTCTCTGGCTTCAGTAACGGCTCCTGTCAGAACACCGAGCGCGCGCCGCGCTTCTGGCGCCAAAAAGAAAACCGAGAGTGAGGAGGAGAAGGAGGGGGGGGGGGATATAAACTCCGCCACAAGCGAAGAAGACCCTCCTCAGGGCCGTGGAGCTCGAGCGCTGCTCCTGTCCGCCGTTCCACGATAAAGTGAGAGAGACGAGGAGAGAGAGAGAGAGTTTTCCTCAGCTGCTAGGCTGTAGGACGCGAGCTGCTCGTCTCAGCGCTAGAGGGAGTTACAGAAAGCGCTGCTTTGACTCAATGACACTAAGAAACACAACAACTTTGTATCTCGTGCACTGACTGGTGATTTCCGCTACAGCGTGTCCACAAATTATTATAAATCGTGTTATACTTATCTGAAATAACACTGTGTCTGTTGTAAACTGTCAGAAAAAGGGTACATTAATGTCACTAAAAGTATAAACAGCGTACATGTACCTTTTAAAGGTACAGCAGTGATTTTAAATTCCAGTTGTGTTCTCTAAAGGTACATTACACTCTCTCCTCCAGAAGGAGAGATGAATATCTGTCAGCTTTCATTACAAAACTGTGTTAATAAAAGAGCATAATATAAGTCCTGCACTTTAAAAATCTACAATTATTTTAGAATAAAGTACAATTATGTTCCCAAACTCAAGATACTGAATTTGTATCAATAAGGCGACCACCGCAGTGATAGTTTTTCTGAAAGTGTAGTATATGTACCTAGCTGCCAGAGGTCATACATCCTCAAATTCCTAACATGGTCCTAGTGCATTACTCAATGCAGGCGAACTATGACATCACAGACACACTCCGATCCAGAGTTCAGATTTGTACACAGGTTTTCTCAGGCACAGAGTACACTTATGCTGAAAATATTGCTAAAATAAATATTTCTAAACATGCTTAAGTATGTGGACTTGGCGGCTGAGGTGAGGGAATGCGGGTGGCCGGCACATGTAAGACCGGTGGAGATAGGGGTTGGGGGATTTGTAGCCAAATCGGCCTGCTTGTACAGTTCAGCATCATGGGCCAGAAACTAGCTGAAAGGTCTAGTCAGGGGTTGTGGATAAGGAAAGCACAGATTACATGGGGAAATGCACTGTAGAGGTGCTATTGGGATTGTTGGTGATGTAGCATGTAAAGATCAGATGGAACTGGTGGCACTGAGCATGCATTAACGGTGCCAGTGGGACTAGGTACAGCCTTAGTCACCAGGGAGGCCAGTGTGGATCTATGGTTGTTGATGGTAAAGCGTGAGGTAGGACTGTAAATCTGGCTTGAAGTAGGATGTGTCTGGGACGCCATCCTTCATTGTTGAGCCGTCTGGAGGTGTCATGGGCTTAATTCAGCAAAACACCAACGAGAGGAGGTGCCTACCTGATGACCCATGTGAAGAGCTAGTGAAACAGTGGATGGTTTGGGTGCTTATGGGCTGGGCTCACTGAGTAACCAGAGTTGTTACTGGTTGCTGATTGGATCATAAACGGCCACAGCAACGTTAGTGTTGAGGTGTAGGGTTGAACAGGAATTTTGTAGAGAGCCCTAATAAATATAAATTAAACTATTTCAAGGTGCAGTTACACAGTCTTCTCCAGAAGGTACCCACTACAATCTGCAGTTAATTGACTGGCATTGGGTGGACATATCTGACAGCAAAACAACAGGGGAACACAGCTGTGGTGTTTGATCCTTGTGGCATTTTGACCAAAGCAGGTCAGAAGACTTCAGAACTGTGTTCACC
>NC_089801.1:69489109-69491609 GCF_029633855.1 Hoplias malabaricus
CGCGCGCGTCTCTCTGCCGTAATGAAGCGGCGTGAAATCGTTCTAAAGTAATTGTGCACTCGTGCCACAGATAAGCCGCCACGGCGGGACAAAGCGATCCTGACACAAAGAAGATTCCTGCAAACCCCTCCGTGACTAATGGCGCGTGAACTTTAATCTGCCGCCTCACGAGAGCGAGGAGGAGGAGGAGGAGAGGGAGGAGGAGGAGGTGGAGGAAGGTGGAGAGGCAGCGTGGGCTCCGTTGCATTAAGATTTCGTTTATGAGAGTGATCACCTATTACCTGTCGCTAACGAAGGAGTAAATACAGTCGTTAGGATATGCTAAACTAGCTTTATTTATATTAATAAGACTCATCGACCTGCTGTGCGATCAATACTTCATCAGAAAATTTTCGACTCCCTCAGCCCATGCGCTCTGAAACACTGAGGCTGTAGCTCCGGGCGCTGGGGTTCTTCACAGATCAGCACCTTGGAGAGAGACATAGGATGTAGCCACAATCTCACAGTTTTGCTCTAAAGTAGTGTAACAAATAATACTCCAGAAAGGTTATGATAAATGATGTAGCTGGATGCCAACAACCTCAAAGTTCACTGATAAGTGATGTATTGTAAAGAAACTCTTCACAGTGGTGTTGATAGAGGCTACACCGCAAATACAAACATTTCAAAATTGGACAGTGAACTTAGAAATGTTTGCTATATTTGTAATTATTATCAAGTATGATGATAAGTCATGTTTGTCTTACAATATGCTTCTTAACCATTTCATCTTAAAGACATACTAGGTTCCTCTGCAGGTCAAGAACACTAGAAAGATGAATGTGTCCTACGCCTTAGTATTCATCAGTTAATCAATGGACAGTCCTGGAATGCCTCACTACAACTCAAATCACATGTGTTTACTCCCTACACAGTACAGAGTCTTCCCACAGATCAGCACCATGGACAGACACTCAAGGTACATTCCAAGCTACAAAGAGCATATGGTTTCTTTTCTACACAGATCAGCACCATGGACAGGGACTTATTCCCTGCAGATCGGCACCATGGACAGAGATATAGATCACTTTTTAAATAAATTGTATCATAGGCTTGGGGACACACACACAGTGCTTGTCTTGGAGAGCTGGTGTCCTGCACATGTTCCAGCACACAATTCCCTCGCTCGGGCACCTGCTTTGAACGATCAGCAGATGAGTAAATTCAGGTATTTTTAAATACAACCATCAGTAAACTCTGCTGGACACCGGCCGCCAGAGACTGTAGTAGTCAACTCATCATACACAACAAAGGATTTTGCCACAGATCAGCACCAAGGACAGAGGTTTATGCTTCTTTCTTTATCGCATTCATTCTACACAGTATTGGATTTCTCCACAGATCAGCACCTTGGACAGAGACTCAGACAATGTTATAAATGAAATAGCTTTACTCTCTCCACAGTAACCGGTTTCCATCCATGAAATAACCAAGCTCAGCTGCCTGTTTTTTTTTTAGTGACATGAAAACATTTATGTTCACAACTAAGGGGGCTAAGGGGGGCGACATAGTGTGTTTGGCATGAACTCAAACATGGCTTTCTCGAAGACAATGTTAGCGCCACATATGTACAGCCCTAATATTTGTGTTGCTGTCATTCTATAGCAGCTACAGTTATCACAGATGAGATTTTTTCCAGCTGTAGTGCAACAGAAATGCAGATGTTAGAGGCAGAATGAAGTTAAATGTAAATACTTATGTAACAAATGTGTAATTAATATGTAATTACACATAAAACTGTAAACAAGGGCTGTAGACATCTAAGAGTTAACCTGATGGTTACTGTTCCACAGTCAATGAGGAAAGCTGACCTAAGATCAGCCTCTGATTGTTTGAATCACTGTTGTATGAGTTACTGTGTGATCAGCCACAGCATCAGTACAGTGAACCAATGATGTAGGGTTTCACACACTGGGATAAAAAATAAAACCCAAAGGCTTTTTGATTGTAGCACTGTTATCCAGATAAAACACCTGCTGTGTTTGCATTAATGACCACATTGATTGATCCGGTGTTGGGGAGGTGTGGGAATGGGGCGTAAGAAGTGACACACCGCTCTAAACAGAGAGGGAGAGAGGAACATACATATATAATGAGATGGGCACTCATGGGAAATGCAGAGATTCATGGGGGTATTGATCAGGGGACGTCGGAGCTGGAGATGAGAGGAGACGAATGACATCTCACAACAAAAAGTTAGCACTGAAGCCAAGGTCGAGCTCGTAAATCTAATAGAATGAGTCTCTTCCTCTCTCTCTCTCTCTCTCTCTCTCTCTCTTTTCCTCTCTATCTCTTTCTCTCTCTCTCTCTCTCTCTCTCTCTCTCTCTCTCTCTCTCTCTCTTCCTCTCTCTCTTTCTCTCTCTCTCTCTCTCTCTCTCTGCCCCCCCCCCTTTCTCTCTCTGCCCCCCTGGCCCCTTTCTCTCTCTCTCTGCCCCCTCCTCTCTCTCTCTCTGCCCCCCG
>NC_089801.1:69496609-69531609 GCF_029633855.1 Hoplias malabaricus
CTGTGCTCCGAGCAAAAAACACACTCCTGTACGGCTGTAAAAGGTACACCCACACTTCAGAACATTACTGAGACAGATAATAAAGCATGAGTGACATCACGTCTCCCACGATGCTCTGATTTCCTCTCTCTTATTTACTAGGTTTATTTGTGTTTGTGGTTATTGTTTACGGCGGTTTGGCTGTTGTTTCTTGCATTCTCTGTGTTTTGTTTATGCTCCTTTTGCCTGATGTCTGCCCTCGAGTGATTTCCTTTCCTCTGTGGTCAGTGTTCAGTGACCATTACATTTTCTCAAGGCCAATGCCCTCTTTTAAATATTGCCCTTGTCAATGCCACTGTATAGTGTCTGTCGTATTCTTTATTAATGTGAACTGTGCAGCTCCTGACCGCTCTAAACTATACTGGCATAGCTGATTAGCATTAGCATTTGTGCCCACCTGGCTGTCCACTCAGGTAAACAAAATAAGTCAGGGAAATGGGAAAGGAAGTGTAACACAGCCCTAAATAACGTCTTAATAAACATCTTCATTACACAGAGAGATCAGTCAGGAAGTTGTTTACAGGTCAAAGGTGACATAGTTCAGATAACTGGGTATTTGAAAACGTGTGCTGTCTAAACCAACCTTGATTAGTGGTCAGTGATTGTATTGACCCGTCCAGGAAGTGAATTAAAAGTAACTTCACTTACAGTAAACTTATCAGACTGTTTAAATCTGAACACACAAAAGTGTGTGACTGTGAGGGACGTTAATGTGAACATGATTCACTGCATGTCACTGTGGAATATTTACTGACCTGGTTTCCACACGGTTTGTGTTTTCCAATGGTTTTCATGTCTGTATAAGAACGCTTATTTAATGGTGAGAGATTTGCAGTTTATAAGTCAAACAACTGTCTTGTGTTTATGTGTTGTTGTATTTCAGAGTGTGAGGAGACTATGAGTGTTTTAAGACCGATAATAAACAGGAGGGAAGCAGGAGTGTATCCTCTTCAGAGCACATTGCCTTCAATGACTGGATTTCCACAGCAGCAGAAATCGCTGGAGTGGCTTCAAGTGTAAAATTGATGACTGCTATGAGAGAATGTGCCGAGCTCTTTGGAGGAAGGACGTAATCTCAGGTTAGGAGCTGCTCCTGCTCTGGAGTTATTATTACCAACAGCTCAACAACTCAGGATTACTACACACTACACAACTCATTATTACTACACAACTCAGGATTACTACACACTACACAACTCATTATTACTACACAACTCAGGATTACTACACACTACACAACTCATTATTACTACACAACTCAGGATTACTACACACTACACAACTCATTATTACTACACACTACACAACTCAGGATTACTACACACTACACAACTCATTATTACTACACAACTCAGGATTACTACACACTACACAACTCAGGATTACTACACACTGCACAACTCATTATTACTACACAACTCAGGATTACTACACACTACACAACTCATTATTACTACACAACTCAGGATTACTACACACTACACAACTCAGGATTACTACACAACTCGTTATCACTACACACTACACTACTTAGTATTACTACACAACTCAGGATTACTACACACTACACAACTCAGGATTACTACACACTGCACAACTCAGGATTACTACACACTACACAACTCAGGATTACTACACACTACACAACTCATTATTACTACACCCTGCACAACTCAGTATTACTACACACTACACAACTCAGGATTACTACACACTACACAACTCAGGATTACTACACACTACACAACTCATTATTACTACACCCTGCACAACTCAGTATTACTACACAACTCAGGATTACTACACACTACACAACTCAGGATTACTACACACTACACAACTCATTATTACTACACACTACACAACTCAGGATTACTACACACTACACAACTCATTATTACTACACAACTCAGGATTACTACACACTGCACAACTCATTATTACTACACAACTCAGGATTACTACACACTACACAACTCAGGATTACTACACACTGCACTACTCAGGATTAATACACACTGCGCAACTCAGGATTACTACACACTGCACAACTCAGGATTACTACACACTACACAACTCAGGGTTACTACACACTACACAACTCAGGATTACTACACACTACACAACTCAGGGTTACTACACACTACACAACTCAGGATTACTACACACTACACAAATCATTATTACTACACACTACACAACTCAGGATTACTACACAACTCAGGATTACTACACACTATACAACTCATTATTACTACACAACTCAGGATTACTACACAACTCAGGATTACTACACACTACACAACTTATTATTACTACACAACTCAGGATTATTACACACTACACAACTCAGGATTACTACACACTGTACAACTCAGGATTAGTACACACTGCACAACTCATTATTACTACACACTGCACAACTCAGGATTACTACACACTGCACAACTCATTATTACTACACACTACACAACTCAGGATTACTACACAACTCAGGATTACTACACACTGCACAACCCAGGATTACTACACACTGCACAACTCAGGATTACTACACAACTCAGGATTACTACACACTACACAACTCAGGATTACTACAAACTGCACAACCCAGGATTACTAAAAACTGCACAACTCAGGATTACTACACACTACACCACTCAGGATTACTACACACTACACCACTTAGGATTACGACACACTGCACAACTCAGGATTACTACAAACTGCACAACTCAGGATTACTACACACTGCACAACTCAGGATTACTACACACTGCACAGCTCAAGATTATTAACCACCGCACAACTCAAGATTACTACACACTACACAACTCAGGATTACTACACACTACACAACTCAGGATTACTACACAACTCAGGATTACTACACACTACACAACTCAGGATTACTACACACTGCACAACTCAGGATTACTACACACTGCGCAACTCAGGATTACTACACACTACACAACTCAGGATTACTACACACTGCACAACTCAGGATTACTACACACTGCGCAACTCAGGATTACTACACACTACACAACTCAGGATTACTACACAACTCGTTATTACTACACACTACACTACTTAGTATTACTACACACTACACAACTCAGGATTACTACACACTACACAACTCAGGATTACTACACACTACACAACTCAGGATTACTACACACTAAACAACTCAGGATTACTACACACTACACAACTCAGAATTACTACACACTACACAAATCATATTACTACACACTACACCAATCATTATTACTACACAACTCAGAATTACTACACACTACACAAATCATTATTACTACACACTACACAACTCATTATTACTACATACTACACCACTTAGGATTACTACACACTACACAACTCAGGATTACTACACACTACACAACTCAGGATTACTACACACTACACAAATCATTATTACTACACAGCTCATTATTACTACACACTACACCACTTAGGATTACTACACACTACACAACTCAGGATTACTACACACTACACAACTCAGGATTACATCACACAGCATAACAGTAAAATTAAAACATCAGCTTCTCTCAGCCTGTAGTTGAAAATATTCCATTGTGTTCTATTAGCTTACATGAGGTTTTTTTCTAATAATGTGAATCAGAATAGCACTCTACAACATCAAACACATGTGCAGACAGTTCAGGGCTGTAGCACTGAGCGCCTTCTCTTCTGCACGCTGTATAGAGTGGATAAAAAGAGCTCATTGATTTTTTTTATGGGCTGAGGAACATCTACTTCATAGACTCTATTGATGTATACTTGTGTTAATGCCTTACTCTGAGACTGTGTGTGTGTGTGTGTGTGTGTTGGACTAATATGTCTTCTGGATCAATTTTGCCATTGTACTGTATTTGATGTTTGAACTACAGACACTGCATTAATTTATTTATTCAACTAAACAACAACAACAACAACATGATGCTAAATAATAAAGCCCTTCCTGTCTAGCCTTGCTGAAACCAGAGGAGTTTTAAGAGTGTCTGTCTCCAACAATGACTAACATATACACACACTCTCAACCTCTCTCTCTCTCATTCTTATTCATCGCTGTTTATTCTGAAGTGTGGTAAACACCCACAGCGGATCTCTTCTATGAGAGACTATATTTGTCCGTGCTCAGACGCTGTAGTGCTGCTGGGGTCCTTTGATTGGAGAAGACCCTCATTATAGGGAGAGAGTCAGCATTAGCACCGCGGCTACGTGGCACTGTTCCTGACATCTGGCTCCCAGTGCCTCTCTAATTGCCCCAGAAGAAATGCGAGGCTCATTCTGCATCTGTGCTCGTCATTACCGCGGCAATGTCTGCATGTATCTCCACCATTCAGCAGCCATTCAGCAGCTATTACCGCCGTCCAGTCCAGGACACGCAGCTAGACAAGGCCTGCTCACTGGAAACAGTCCACAAGTCTTCCGCAATATGAACCCACATGCTAATATCAGAATTCTCACTGGGACATAACAGACAGGAAGACTGAGACACCAGCGGACAACAAGATTCAAAGTGCCATTAAATGGGCATTCCTTTAAATTGTATAAACACCATCAGAGGCTGATCAATTAAAGATACATCAACAACAACCTATGGATTCACTTACTCCACCTCTTATAGAAACATCATCAGAGGCTGATCACATTTGAGGACTTACACCCATACAACTCAAACCAAATGATGTGATTTTCCCTCCAAATATTTGAGTTCTCATTTAGACATTAAAGTTAAAGAAATATAAAGGAGAAACCCTGACCCATTAGTCAAGTCACATTTTCAAACAGAGCCCTGAGTCAATCAGTAAAGAGGGTTTTTGGCTGTGTCCCAGATAGCACCATACTCCCTACAGAATGCACTTCACAGATCATAATATTTACACTATGATACCCAGACAGTGCATGAGTTTGACCAGCTTATGGCTGAATATAATTTGTTTCAGAATTCATCATACAATTCAGAAACGTTTATACATATACTATGCACTACATAGGATGTAGGGAGACATCTGAGATTCAGCCTTGGTTGGTCAGTGTGGAATCATCACTAACTGATCATCTCACATTTTCAGACAAGGAGAACTACTTACTTCAACTTAAAGCCAAAATAGATTGCAGGGATCTCAGATCACAGGGACAGAGGTTCAAATTATTTACCCTGTAAATGGGATTAAAAATATGAGACCAAAGTATGCATGACCTGTTGTTGTAGTCTCTTACAAGCTAAAACAATACATGAGTGAAATAACACAATTACTGAAGCTTGTAAATGATCTATGTGTGAATAACTCACAAAGTCAGTCAGAGGAGCAGAGAAATGCATTGGAGGCTAAATTCTAATATGACTAAGAGTGAATAAGCTTTCTTCTTCATTATGAAACACCTTGAGAGTATTACTCCACTGACACAAATAGGCAGTGCGCTTTTGTGCCTTTAAATGCTGTGAGAACCTCTCCACACAGATAGAGGAGTTATCCGTCACATCAGTTACATTCATGTTGTGCTACCAAGCCAGACACGTAGTTCCTAAAATGGCTACCACACCAACAAGACCACGTGACTGAAATTAGATCTGCAGATATAGCTCCACTCACAACACCAATAACCTTCTGATTAACTGACTCCAGCTCTTATATCAACACCATCAGAAGCACACTGTGTCCTTACAATGTGTTATTGTCAAAACTAGATTGGAATTCACTGTAGATTCACAGCAGTGTGCCAGAGACACTTGGTTCTGATGTCTAAACATAAACTGCATGGCCATAACTTTGTGGACACTGACAGCACAGAGAAATAGTGGAAAGGGTGTGATATCAGACCAAAAGCATGTTTGGAGTGTCGTTAAAGGACAAAGGGAAAACAAGCAGAAAATTCTGTAATTGACGGCTGAAAGCTGCTTCCTTTTGTGACAGTATTGACTGCATCATTCCCTGAATGGTTCTCAGTCAATAGAGGGCTTTCTTTCCATTGACTGGAAAACCGTCTCCAATTATGAGCAGGCCGAGACAGCAGGTACCGAGAGAAAGAGACACAAGCTCTCAGTGGGACTGAGAGAGACACAAACCACAGCCGCTGTGAAAGCTAAAAGGTAAAGCTGAATACTTTATTGGTCATTTGGAACGTTGATCACTCTTCTCTAGGGCAGGCTTATGTCCCCCAGCTGGATTAAGCTGACAGTGTTTTATATCAACGTCTAGATTGAATTTTTTAATGTCTTAAAGGGCACACATTCTACCTGTTTTCACAAGTGGCATCTTAATGAAATGTCTGTGACAGACTCTGATCAAAACACCTGTGCCTTTAAATGAGAATGAGCCACAGCTCAACCAACCCTCAAGCACTCAGCAATGAAGACGAGTGACGCAGGAGCTCTTGTCTTTGTTCTCAGTTCCTATTTTCACCGTTCTGATTGGTTAATCACTGTTTAAACTCATCCATTCACTCTCACATAAAGGAGGGTCCGGATACTTGGATGAGGTGGTGGTACAATTCTAAAGACCCCCTCATATGACGTCAAAAGTGGAGTAAAATCAGAATGGCTTGATGAATCCATTGCTTGTTGTGTACTTTAGGTTGGTTGGCTCCATATAAACATATTAACATGCACATGCACCAAAGTATGTCGCCTTTGATGCACTTCATAAACATGTCTCGTATATAGGGTTAAATGATACAGAAATGTGGGATGACTCAAGCTGACTGAGCCAAAAAAATCTCAAAAATGGATAATTCAGTTGATTTGTGTAAGATCAACTTTGTGCAACATGTTGAGTAAAGGTGGACTTATTCAGTTAAGTTATGACTGAGTGAAGTTTTTTTTATCCGCATGGGGGCGTGACTGTGATTAACTTTTAAGCAGAAAAGTGGACACGTGCTGATAATTTACACCATCTAGAACACAGTTATACACATTTAAACTCACACAAATACACTAATACACTTGCAGTTCCGCCTTAATGCTCCCGCTATTACATTAACACCAGCCTATTTTACATTTTCGTTCCACTTTAAATAATAAAGCAGTTACAGAGGTCTGGATATAAACTGCTGCACCATTTAAGGTGAAACGAAGCTGGGAGCTGGAGAATAAAAAAGCTAAATGGGCTTCTTATTCTCTCTTTCCCTCTTAAAAACTGTAGTTGGTGTTTCTACTTGTGTTTATGTTTCTGTTGGTGGAGTTAAACTCAAGTGCTACAACACGTTTACTTATCGTCACTCAGTCCACCTTAAAATCTCCCGTTGAGCTTCTGTTTACGTGTGACGCATCCGCATATGCTCTCTCCTGATTGGCTGGACGCAGTCCGGCGGTGGCAGTCTTTTGAGAGCTTTTGAATACAACCCAACCCATCATGCACTGCGCTCACAACTGAAATGAAAAGTGTCCGTTGAGGCAAAGTAATGGCAGTTCGAATTTGATGAGTAAATCTCATCTTTCTCATTGGCTACTGGCACCATCTATTTGCATATGGGCGTGGCTTTCTACATCGCTCACTATGATTGTGTGGTTACCTTCCTCTAAGCTGAACGCTTATAGTTACTGGGTCTTCATAGTAAAAGTCCTAACCCAGTAAACAATTAGCCATTGATTCAACGTTCAAATAACGTAATGACTGCCGTCTAATCAATGCTCTCTTAAGGTTGAAAATGAAAGTTGAAAAGACGTCCAAACACAGACATTGAAAAGACGACTATTAGACGTATTTTGGACGTCCATTGACGTTATTAATTGGTCTCGAAATAAATTACTTGTATAAAACGCATTTTGGACGTCCACTGACGTTATCGATTGGTCACCACTTCATAACTAACTTATTAAGATGGATTTTGGACGTCCATTGAGGTTTAAAATATGTCCTTGACGGACAGACTACTTTTAGACCTATTTTGAACGTCCAGGGACGTTCCGTGTTTACTGGGAAGAGCAAGTTACTGCTTTTTCTGCTGCAAGTGCAGCATGTTGTTGGTTGAAAACCAATGAAGTTGTTGCTTGTGCAGAGCTGTGGTATAAGCGGTTGTGGTGTTGATAATTGTCAGTATAAAATATTAGAAGTGTGTAATATTAATTTGTAGTAATTCACTGGTTTAAGTAGAAACAGCTACTTGTGATTTTAAGCAATGTGAACTTAAATAGAGTAACTCCATTTGTGTTCACTTAACTCCTCAGTTTTTACAGTGTGCAGAAACTGCACTTTGTAACTTTTGGAAGAGAGTAGGAAGCAATACCAAACACCGAATGCCTTGTGTTTCAGCTGTCAATCAAAAGCATAGTGTGAATGCCAGAGACATGCTTTATAACACGTTTTCCTCCTCTGATGAGCCATCTCTATCATTTCAGGCAGTCCTTCTCTCTCTGATCTGAAGACTGCTGCAACAACAAGGCTCTGCTCCAGCAGGTACAACTGGCCCTGACACCGATGTGTTTTCTGTGGGGCCAAGTGAACAGCAAAATAGCACAGACGTTTTCTCTCATGTTGGTGTTACCCCTGTTCTGCGGCCCAGCTCCCTGCACTCAGAGCTAACCCTGAAACTCAAAGGTGGGAGCCTGTGGTGAGAAAGCTGCTGGAAAAGCTAGTGCTGGCTCTGGTAGATAGGGGTCAGAACACAGAGCGTCCCTGCTAGCTCTTCTGTGGGGCTGGAGCAGATGGGCTAGTCCTCATGCTTCAGTGAGCCTAGGGTGACCATGACCCTGTCTCCAGTTCACCTGTTGTCCTTTTTTGAACCACACAGGGAAAAACACTGGGAATCTCCAGTTGCAATGGGTAATCCATACTCTCCTTCAAATGTTACATAGTGTAGTTTCTGCAGTGTCCATTGAACCAACACTGGTTCTTCTACAGCATTTGTAGCACCTTTAATTTTAAGAGTGTAGTGTCCCTTTAAACTGCCATCAATGCATTCTTAACATAAAGAGTATTGAGTGGTTCTTGGCTTGAGCAGAACTTTCTAGGAAACATCTTTGATGGGAACGGAAACCGCAACCTTAAAGAGAACCACTGACAGGTGACCCAGACCCACAGCTATAAACACAAACAGGGACGTCCAGCAGCACGCTCCTGCTCCGGCTCTAGCTCCAGACCCAGGACGGTTTGGGCCTCAGCCAGCACAGACGCTGCCCACATATGGCTGGTGATTGTGGACTGTGCCTCAGGTCCCACCTCCCTGAGCTCCAGCCCAGTCCTCATCATACACACACACACTCACACACACACACTGCTAAGCCCCAATCTGCTGCTCGGCCCAGCACAGCTTGAGCACACGTTGGCGCCTTGTTCACTGAGGCTATGATGAAGAGAAAACAGAGGGTGCCAAGGATTTTTATGGTCCCTTTTATTGGCCTATAGACAAGAGGAAAGGGTTACAGCAACTGAGAATGAGAGGATGTTCTTCACACACACACACACACACACACCTGGGGTTCTTCACACAGTGGGACGTCTTGGTTAGCCAGATAATTTAAGCCAAAAGTTAAACAAGAGGGAAGGAATATTTCAGGGAAGTCAAGTCAGCCATGAGTCTGCATTCCCACTGCTGCATTACAGGGGGTGTAGGTGGTCTCTCTCTCTGTCTCTCTCTCTCTCTCGCTCTCTCTCTCTCTCTCTCTCTCTCTCAGTCTCGGTGAGTGGAGAGAGTACACACTCGCTTTAGTCACAGCCATAAGAAGCAGAAGAGCAAAGAACCCGGCGATGATTCCGTCGTAAACAATCCGGAAAGAGGCACTGCATGAATATCGTACCCGCCAGACAGAGCTGAGCAGATGCTGTTCCACATCATTAAACATCATCAAACATCCAGTCTGGTCAGCTACACCATCATCACATCAGTGTGTGTACTCTGCTCACTGGCAAAAAGGCTCACCGCGGAACCAAATAACACACAGAGCTCTAGATATCCCACTCAGAACAAAAGAAGATGCTCTGTAGCTTTGGGCTGTGTCTGAAACAGAATGTAACAAGCTTGATGGTGGTTCCTTTAACAAAAATACCAGTTGAGACACACTTCAAAGGTGGCAGTTCCTCACACCACTGCCAGGAGTCCAGTACGCTAACACTCGCCAGCCATGATTACATCATTGGAAATATTGGATCAGAAACTGGCAGCATTTTATACCAACATTTTTATGGCCTCAGTAGACTGCATTTAGCCCATTTCAGACACAGCCTTGGGCACCAACTCTATTTGTTGTGTATGCGCTGCTCTGTCACTTTATAAAACAACCTTGCGGATCAACGGTAAAGACATAGAGACTATAGCCCATCTGTTAAAGGAACTGTGTGTAGGATTTCTACTTTAAAATAAGTTTCAAAACCACTGTGCTGCTTCACTGACCTGTAATAGAGAGAATGGAACGTCTGTTGTTGTTGCCACTCCAGGCTCAGCACTGCAGAAACTGCACTATGTAACTTTTGGAGGTGGACAGGGCTTTAAAAGTGAATTATACTCTGCAGCTGTAGGGGGAGCCCAGGAGCAAAAATATTCAATCGTATATAATGCTGCTTTAAGGCTTGAAGGTTAATGTGCAGTTCTTGTTAGCAAATGATGTCATAATAGTGAAGCCACACCCACTTAAAGGAACACAAGGGGTGAGGAATGTGGGGAGGGAGGAGGGAGGTTTTATACCCTCCTCCAAGAGTTACATAGTGCAGATACTGCAGTGCTGAGCTTGGAGAAGCCACAACAGAGGTTCTACTCTCCCTATTACAGGTCAGTGAAACAGCACGATGATTTTGAAAGTGTAATTCAAAGGTTAAAATACGACTTAGTGTTGCTTTAACCTTATGGCATTTGGGCTAATTTCACATAATGCTTTTCTGTTTTGCTTGATTTGATTTGCAATTACAAAAAGTATTAGTTTGAGGTTCTACTGGCTGTAATAAAATCAGAAAACACCCTTTCACACAGGGCCATGTAGGTTTGGATATTTTTTCTCCCTTAATAATAATAAACTGCATTTTGTGTTTATTTGTGTTGTCTTTGACTAATATTTAAATTTGTTTGATGATCTAAAACATTTAAGAGCAACAAACACGCAAAATAAATGAATAATAAATGAATAATAAATAAATAAATAAATAAATCGTGAGGTGTAGCTCTTCATCAGTGGTCAGTGTTTTGGCCTCAGGGTCACTCCTGGCTGGTTGTAGCTAGGTGAATGTGTTTATTCTCCAGTACTACCCTCTGCTCTCGGCCCTTTCCTCCTTAAACCCTGACTCAGTTCCTCTAGATTACTCTGTCCCTGTGGCCTGGAGGCAGGGGGCCAGCTGTATGCTGAACACACACACAGGGGAGTGCAGAGTGTTTTCCTGTGTGTGTGTGTGTGTGTTCTACTGCAGTGCTGGCAGGTAGAACCGCCGCTGTACTCACACACCTCTTGCAGCTAATGAGGATGCTAATTGCTTTCTCGCAATCCACTGTTGTTTTCGTTGCAGGCGATTTGTGCTGGACCTCGTTCAGGTCCTGCATTGTGTGTGTGTGTGTGTGTGTGTGTGTGAACGTGCATGTGCATGCTTGCATTAATGTGTGTAAGAACGCTAGGCTATATTCAAACTAGTCAATGCCATATTTTAGTATGTGTTGTTCGTATACAGTAATAACTTTAAGAGTATTGATGTATATATTTAAACTATTTGCCTATATTTTATTTATTGCATATTTCAAGAACTGTTTGAGCAGGATATTCTATATTTAAAATCACTGGTTGTACACTGAGTGGCTGGTTGGTGCTGCAAGTAAAGTCTCAGGGTCCTGGGTTCACTGTAAACTCAAAAAAATGTAGGCAACATTTTGCAGAAATGTCAGAAATATTAATAGGCATTTATTTTAAGTGTCTGCTACTTCATTTAATGCTTGATACAACTCAGCGCCAGTCCATCACAGGGCATCACACACTCACACACACACTATTGCATGGCCAGTCCCTCTACCAGTTTTTGCACTGTTGGAGAACACACCAAACACCTCAAGGCAAGGTAAGTTTATTTATAGAGTGCCTCTCATACACAAGGGCAAACTCAAGGCAGTGACCCGATGCGGGCCTTGAACCCACAACCTCAGGACTCTTTAGCTGTGTGACAGTGATGCTACCTGTTGCCCCTCCCACTGAAATAAACACATAATAAACCTCTCCACATGAGATTCACTAAATGCAGGGAACCCCAGACCATCCGGCGTCTCGGCTGAAAAGTGCTGCGCACTGGTTCTTCGTCTGTGACTTCAGAACCCATACCATTTAAGTTCAGTTACATCTCTCATATCCAGCTATTTTTACATAAAACCACAATCAGGACTCTGCTCAATCAAAACATTACAGTTTCACAATCTCAAAAAGACGAATATAAATGAATATAAGATAAATGAATTGTTAAATTGAGCGCTACTTTTGAATATATTTTAAGCGAGACTCGCTCACCCCAGATCATTACTTTGAACATTAGGGTTTACAATGTTTAACCCCTGCCACGGGTGACTGTCTGTGAGGAGTGTGGTGTGTTCTCCCTGTGTCTGTGTGGGTTTCCTCCGGGTGACTGTCTGTGAGGAGTGTGGTGTGTTCTCCCTGTGTCTGCGTGGGTTTCCTTCGGGTGACTGTCTGTGAGGAGTTTGGTGTGTTCTCCCTGTGTCTGAGTGGGTTTCCTCCGGGTGACTGTCTGTGAGGAGTGTGGTGTGTTCTCCCTGTGTCTGCGTGGGTTTCCTCCGGGTGACTGTCTGTGAGGAGTGTGGTGTGTTCTCCCTGTGTCTGTGTGGGTTTCCTCCGGGTGATTGTCTGTGAGGAGTGTGGTGTGTTCTCCCTGTGTCTGTGTGGGTTTCCTCCGGGTAACTGTCTGTGAGGAGTGTGGTGTGTTCTCCCTCTGTCTGTGTGGGTTTCCTCCGGGTGACTGTCTGTGAGGAGTGTGGTGTGTTCTCCCTGTGTCTGCGTGGGTTTCCTTCGGGTGACTGTCTGTGAGGAGTGTGGTGTGTTCTCCCTGTGTCTGCGTGGGTTTCCTTCGGGTGACTGTCTGTGAGGAGTGTGGTGTGTTCTCCCTGTGTCTGCGTGGGTTTCCTTCGGGTGACTGTCTGTGAGGAGTTTGGTGTGTTCTCCCTGTGTCTGAGTGGGTTTCCTCCAGGTGACTGTCTGTGAGGAGTGTGGTGTGTTCTCCCTGTGTCTGCATGGGTTTCCTCCGGGTGACTGTCTGTGAGGAGTGTGGTGTGTTCTCCCTCTGTCTGTGTGGGTTTCCTCCGGGTGACTGTCTGTGAGGAGTGTGGTGTGTTCTCCCTGTGTCTGCGTGGGTTTCCTCCGGGTGACTGTCTGTGAGGAGTGTGGTGTGTTCTCCCTGTGTCTGTGTGGGTTTCCTCCGGGTGACTGTCTGTGAGGAGTGTGGTGTGTTCTCCCTGTGTCTGTGTGGGTTTCCTCCGGGTGCTTACATCGCTAGGTGACGGACAGGCACCCTGTCCAGGGTGTGTTCCTTCCTAAAATGGGTTCTTCCAGTGTTGGTTAGTGAAGGTGAATGGTACACATATAGCACCATGTCATATTAAAGAAATGTTTACATTATTTTATTACTTTGTAGCATACTTTTTGCTCAGTGTAACTTTGTGTGTATGAATGTGTGTGAGTGTGTGTAACCTTACAATACTTCTCTCTAACATGTTCCAGACCATTCACTCCTGCTCATGTAAAATATACAGCACCAATGTACAATTAGGCCCACACTTCTCCTCCAGAATGCTCCAGTGTGAATCAATAGTCATTCCCAGCCTTGATTATACCAAAGCCCATCTATCTGCTTTGCAATTCCAGCAGCATCGCTCCACTGGGCCTATGTCCCTCTCCTCTGCCTCGGACATGATGGGGCCATAACCGGAGAACAATGATGACCAGTGTGCACACACACACACACACATACACACCACCCTCATCTCTCTCTGTCCGGAACTCACTGATTCCTGTAGGGCAGATATCGAAAGAGCCAGAATTGTCTTGGCGTAGAGCAGTGATCCGCACAATGTCTTCAGGCACAACCTCAACCTCGTCCTCATCCAGACAAAAGAACTTTTTATTAATGGACAGTTCCTGAGTACAAAACTCCTCTTAACTGAACATCACAGAGTAATAGCCACATCTCACACAGAATATAAATACAGAGAGGCGAGTACTGTGCTAATGTTATTTCCAGTTAAGGATAAAGCCATGAAAAACAAGATATTCACAGAAAAAGAAAATATACATATATTTTTAACACAATCTTTAGTTTTTTTGATCACAGAAAGTGCCTGTCATTCCCAGGTAAAAATGCAATTCATTAAACCAATCACAGAGCCTCCTCTCACAATATCAGAGACTGTGAAGTGGAGCTGAGTGGAGACTGTGGGAGAAAACAGAGGACATGTGTCGTAATGATAAGCCCATAGATCTTATCTTAAACATTGTTAATGCACTTTCCTCAGTGCGATTGCTCAGTTCCATCACTCGGACAGTCTTTACTCTTTCCTGAAAAGCCTGGGCGCTCCACCTTTTCCTGACTGACATATAATGGGAGTTTCAAAAGCTGAATATGTGAATTTTGTATTTACAGTTCTGAAATATTTAAATCTGAAAAGTGTTCAAAATCTATTTGTAAACACTATGGGTGAATTCCATTTCACTCCTTGTCTTTACGACTTAACCCTACCCCTCCACTTTGCGATTTTGTGGTATGGATTTATGCAATCATTCATTGTCTGTAACTGTAAATTTTCCAATTCAGGGTCATGGTGAGTCCAGAAATTACCCTTAATCACTGTGTGCGAGGTGGGAACACACCCTAAAGGGGGCGCCAGTCATTCGCATGGTAACATGCACTCACACACTCACACCTATGGACACCATTGAGTCGACCTATGTGTGTTTTCGGACCATAGGAGGAAACCCACGCAGACACAGGAGGAACACACCACACTCCTCACAGACAGTCACCCGGAGGAAACCCACGCAGACACAGGGAGAACACACCACACTCCTCACAGACAGTCACCCGGAGGAAACCCACACAGACAGAGGGAGAACACACCACACTCCTCACACACAGTCACCCGGAGGAAACCCACGCAGACACAGGGAGAACACACCACACTCCTCACAGACAGTCACCCAAAGGAAACCCACACAGACACAGGGAGAACACACCACACTCCTCACACACAGTCACCCGGAGGAAACCCACGCAGACACAGGGAGAACACACCACACTCCTCACAGACAGTCACCCGGAGGAAACCCACGCAGACACAGGGAGAACACACCACACTCCTCACAGACAGTCACCCGGAGGAAACCCACACAGACACAGGGAGAACACACCACACTCCTCACAGACAGTCACCTGGAGGAAACCCACGCAGACACAGGGAGAACACACCACACTCCTCACAGACAGTCACCCGGAGGAAACCCACACAGACAGAGGGAGAACACACCACACTCCTCACACACAGTCACCCGGAGGAAACCCACGCAGACACAGGGAGAACACACCACACTCCTCACAGACAGTCACCCAAAGGAAACCCACACAGACACAGGGAGAACACACCACACTCCTCACAGACAGTCACCCGGAGGAAACCCACGCAGACACAGGGAGAACACACCACACTCCTCACAGACAGTCACCCGGAGGAAACCCACGCAGACACAGGGAGAACACACCACACTCCTCACAGACAGTCACCCGGAGATAACCCACGCAGACACAAGGAGAACACACCACACTCCTCACAGACAGTCACTCGGAGGAAACCCACGCAGACACAGGGAGAACACACCACACTCCTCACAGAAAGTCACCCGGAGGAAACCCACGCAGACACAGGGAGAACACACCACACTCCTCACAGACAGTCACCCGGAGGAAACCCACGCAGACACAGGGAGAACACACCACACTCCTCACAGACAGTCACCTGGAGCGGGACTCGAACCCACAACTTCCAGGTCCCTGCACCACTGTGCCACACAAATAATAATAATAGTAATAATAATAATAATTTAAAAAGACAATGTTGGAATCAACATTATATATCTGAACTTTAAACTTTAAACTTTAAACTTTCATGGTTGATGTTTAACTGTCTGTACATTTTTATTCACTGTTTGAATTACCAAAGAAGCATTTGTAATTGGAGTTGTTTAATTTTCATTGTAAAACTGCAAACATCGCCTTTAAATGTTTCAGTTTAGCGTCTGTTGCCATAATGTATTTGTTTCATTATTTAACTACTTAGACATCATGACACTATTAGCGAGGTTTTACAATTATTATGAAGTAACGGGTCATTTTTATATTAATACTATTTTAAAATAAGATAATACACTCGTTATCACTGTCCAAGGAGTCAGGATTTGACACTAGTCACCCTTGTCTCATTGTAGGTGTGTGTCCCCGTGTGTTTCTTTGTGTTTGTTTACTGCCCCATGTGCTCTTCTCCTCCGTGTGTCCATTTAGTCTTGCCCCCGTCCTCATCACCACTCAGAGCTTTATATTCCAGGTTTAATTGGCTCATGCTTTCCTTGTTTAAGGTCTGTCTTTTATGGATGTGGTATATTCCTTATGTTTCTCAGTCGGTCCCATTTTTTACCGTGTGTCTTAATTAATAGTGAGCTCTGTTCCTCAGCTCCTCGAATTGTGTTCATTTTTGTTGTTACATTGTCACCTTCATTTGCCACGTTGAGCTCCCTTTGCTTGTTTATTCATTTTGTCTGTGATTCCTTGTTTCAATAAAGTACGTGTTCCCCCTGTGTCTGCGTGGGTTTCCTCCAGGTGACTGTCTGTGAGGAGTGTGGTGTGTTCTCCCTGTGTCTGCGTGGGTTTCCTCCGGGTGACTGTCTGTGAGGAGAGTGGTGTGTTCTCCCTGTGTCTGCGTGGGTTTCCTCCGGGTGACTGTCTGTGAGGAGAGTGGTGTGTTCTCCCTGTGTCTGCGTGGGTTTCCTCCGGGTGACTGTCTGTGAGGAGAGTGGTGTGTTCTCCCTGTGTCTGTGTGGGTTTCCTCCGGGTGACTGTCTGTGAGGAGTGTGGTGTGTTCTCCCTGTGTCTGCGTGGGTTTCCTCCGGGTGACTGTCTGTGAGGAGTGTGGTGTGTTCTCCCTGTGTCTGCGTGGGTTTCCTCCGGGTGACTGTCTGTGAGAAGTGTGGTGTGTTCTCCCTGTGTCTGCGTGGGTTTCCTCCGGGTGACTGTCTGTGAGAAGTGTGGTGTGTTCTCCCTGTGTCTGCATTGATTTCCTCCGGGTGCTCCGGTTTCCTCCCATAGTCCAAAATCACATGTGAGTGTGTGTGTTGCCCTGTGAAGGACGGGCGCCCCCTCCAGGCTGTATTCCCACCTTGCGCCCAATGATTTCAGGTAGGCTCTGGACCCACCGCGATCCTGAACTGGATAAGGGTTACAGATAATGAATGAATAAATGAACAACTCCTGTCAGTTCTCCTAATGCCATGGGTTTTCTTCAGCACAGTTCTAGCAAAACAGGACATGCAGGTACATAATATACCAGTGCAATTAATATGATCTTTGGCTAAACATTGCTGTCTAATATGGGTTGTTAATTAATCAGAACATGTGTAATTACACAGTAATTATAATAGTTAAAATCCTTTATACCACTTTCTGAAGGTGAACGTTTTAAACTGTGGTCAGAGCATTTACAGCAGTCTGGAATTCACCCGGCCTTTTTTAAGTGTCTTGCAAAAACTTTGAGCTTTTTTCTGTCTTAAAGAGATGCTCGAACACTCACACAGACACGCACACACACACACAAACACACACACACACACACGCAAATAGGCATCTCAGGTCACACCACACTGCTCTGGCTCTGAAAGTAGATGATGTCTTCTGCTGAGACAAACAATTTTTCTCTTAGACACTGAAAGAAATGAGGGATAAATAAAGTTTATTTAGGCCGGATCATCCCCCTCATTCATCCTTCTTTCTTCCCCCTCTCTCTCTTTCTCTCTCTCTCTCTGTTTCTCTGCTCCCACTCTTTCTCTTTCCTGCCTTTTCATTGGTCATTAATCTTAATCACTGCTCCAGATATGGCGGCTGAATTTTAAAAGCCAAATCAATATTAAATGCAATGCTTTGGGGATTATTTCTTTGGCCGGTGTTTATCTCTTTGGCCGAAGGCTGATGAGTTAGTGGGGTGTAATTGTCCAGCTGAATACTCTGTTAATGTGGGGGGCTTAGGTGCTAGGCCCCATATATTCCCGAAAGAAGAAGAAACTCAGGGCTGTCCTGGAGGCTGATCCAGGTCTGCTGTTATGCAGAGGGTGCTGAAGGTGGGCACCGTGAGGAAGTAATCAGCCACAGTGTGGATAAAGCTTCCTTCATACAATGAATTCCAGGCTGAAAACGTGTGATACATAACTTCTGAAACCATTAGAAATCCACTGTGCAGACAGTGGTGCTGCATTATTCCAGCAGAGTGTGAGAAATGGTGAAACCTGTATCATTCATATCACTGTCGACCAACACATCTCTAAAACATTACAGGAGAAAACAATGTTCTTAAAGTGTAATGCAAGTCAATGCAAATATATTGATATGTAATTTTATAAATCATGTATACAATCATCTTCAGTGGGTTGTTGAGCTTGTAAACGTTTGACTAAATTTGTTTCCCTCTGATATAAACAAAAGCCATCCCAGTGACTGGACTCGATTCATACCCCACTGACTCGTGACTCAACAGGGATTCACATTCTGTTGACTCATAATTTGACTCGGGTTCACTTTCCATTTATTTGTGACTTGACTCTGATTCATATTGTACTGACACGTGACTCATTTTGGAGTCAGATACTTTGAACCATGAGTTGACTCAGATTCATATTCCACTGACTCGTGACTCAACAGGGATTCACATTCTGTTGACTCATAATTTGACTCGGGTTCACTTTCCATTTATTTGTGACTTGACTCTCATATTGTACTGACACGTGACTCAATTTGGAGTCAGATATTTTGAACCATTAGTTGACTCAGATTCATATTCCACTGACTATTGACTCAAACTGACCTGCTGCTCTCAGTGCCCCTCTAGGCGTGACAGTGACTCCATTGGCTGCAGCAGTAAACAATGGAGAGCGAACTCTGGCTGCTGATTGGCTGAATAAAAGAAACAAACCATAAGAAGTGCTTTCCACTGAGCATCCGCTCTCTTCAGTTTAAACCAGAACACGGCTTTTAGTATTTAAATATGGGACGGTTCTGTATTTTATGGGATGGTTGGCAACCCTAATCACGTCCCCTCACGCTCCAGCCCCACGCTCCATGCTCCAGCTAATGCGTGGGGGAGCAAAGGGTTCAGCGTGGGCCTGCAGCCCAATATACAACAAGCTGTGCTGTGCATTCTGACACCTTTCTATCATAGCTTTTACAGCAGTGTGCACTACAGGAGCTCTCTGGACCTGTTCCACTGTAACAACATAACCAATGCTATTCGAGTCCCCTGTCACTGATTTGTTATCTTGTGGCTGATGAGTGTACACTGACTGATTACAGGCAGAATCTCACCTCCACTTTATTAAAAACACAGCATCATGCCTTTATTATGCACTGAGAAAGTGATGCAATAAGTTCACTCCCTTCAAGCTTGTCCATCACGTCGTCATGAATAAAATATACTGTGGGGTCTAAAAAGTTGACCGTTTGCAAAGTTCTGACAAAGTCCCGCCTCCCTTAGTTACTGTTGCTATGTCCAAACTTTTCATCTCAGCACATCTGAAGCAGCAAAAGAACAATAGCACAAAGGAAACTTTGGAAGCACACAGAGGAGGGAGTCCAAAAGTGTGTGGACAGCCCTAATTAGTGGATTCAGTGCCTTTAAGGTGCAGCTTGTATATTCAGCTTGCTCAATGCCAAGTGCTGGCTAGAAGAGTATAAAGCTCCACAGGACGGGGTGCTCTCTGGAGCTCCATCCATAACTGAGAACCAGATCTAATCATGGAACTTCACTGAATGCCATCAAATCCTCACAGAAATGTTCCAGTATAAATGTGTGTGTATTTAGAGCAGTAGATGAAAGCTGGGACAGATTGACACAGTGTGTGTGTGTGTGTGTGTGTGTGCATATATTAACTAGCCCTCCTTCATGTTTAGCCTTGATTCTCTTCTTTCTCCTGAGATTGCAGTCTATAACAGGTATGTAATGTGAGATGATGATGGTCCACTACACACACACACACACACACACACACACAGAGCCAATGTCCTGCTTAGTAATGACAAATCTACCTCCCCATTTCCCTTAGCAAATGCTATGGTAGCTATAGTAGCACAGCTAAAAATACTCCCTTATGTGCATTTTCATCTCACAGCCTCTTGAGAGAGTCCCTGTAGCCTGCGTTTCTGTGTGTGTGTGTGTGTGTGTGTGTGTGTACACGTGTTTGTGTGGTGAGAGATGCCAGCTCGATGCACAAACACTCAACCACTTAAACTTCAGCCATCAACTCCTGGAATAAGTGCTTATAAGCAGTCCCTCTCTCTCTTTCTCTCTCTCTCTCTAGCTGCATACACCAGTGTCAGGAAATGCAGGGATTTGAGGCCTAGCTGTGGCAATAATAACCCACTTTAGAAGTGTTTAGAGTTTCGCCTCTGTCTGCTCTCTCCTGATTGGTTCTGGGAACAGATTTACAGCTGCACAATGAAGAGAACCAATGGCTGTGTTCAGAATGGCACCCTATTTACATTTTAGGACACAACTGAGTGAGCTACCAGAATCCTAAAGGTGAATTTGAGTGTAACACTTAGGGCACTGTTGCCTTGTAATTTATAGTATCAGAGTTCACTACATGAGCTTAATGTGGACCAGGATGCATTGCGAGGTTCTAAGTAACAAACCATTTTGGTTTTTTTAGCGTTACTTAGTGGACTAAACAGTACCTCACTATATGGAACAATACTAATGAAGGATTATGCAGCCATTTTGGTCACAGCCAATTTGTCTGTTTACAGCCTGACATGCTTCCTGTTGTTTAGCAATTGTTAGCAATTGTTGCTTAGCAATTGTTGCTAGGTTGGACAAGCCTTCCAGAATACTGGGGAAAGCACAGTGCAACCAAATACTAATACTAAACAGACTCACTCTGAGTCACATCGCATTGACTCATAACTCAGTTCAGATTTGCATCACAGTGACTCATGACTTGACACAGATTCCCATCCCGTTGACCTTTAACCTGATTCAGATTTACATCCTATTGACCAGAGGGTTGACTCCGACACACAACTCATGATTTGACACAGATTCACATTCCATTTCCACATGACTCATTATGGATTTAAAATTGCTTATGATTCACATACCATTGACTAGTTAGTTGACTCAGATTCACAACTCAATGCCTTATGATGTGACTTAGATTCACATACCATTGTGTTGACTTGACTCAACACAATCCAGTTTAACGTCCCAATGATTCATGATTCAACTCAGATTTGAAAAACATTGACTTGTGACTTGACATAAATCCAAATCCCTATAAACTGTAACTCGACTCAGATTCACATCCCATTGACTCATGACTTGGCACAGATTCACGGCTCAGTGAGTCATGGCTCATTTGCAGAGCATTGACTCGTGACTCGACTGAGATTCCCAGCCCACTGCTTTATGACTTGACTCAGATTCATGCCCTGTTGACTCATGACTCAACTCACATTTACATCACAGTGACTCATGACTCAGATCCACATCCTAGATCGACCCCTAGCCTCATGGCTTGAATCAAACTTGCAGTATGTGCTTTGTGAGGGTCTTTTCATCGTTCTGTGCTTCACTGATGTACTCGGGAGGGTTTGCTGATTCTGCTGAGTGAGATTATCGGCAGCAGTGTGTAAACGTGTTCAGCCTAGCAACAGTAACTACAAAAATACTTTGTGGGAGGAGCCTTTGTAGGTCAACTGTGTTCCAGCAGTTCCCCTGCAATCAAACTGCAATAAAGTTCTCACCATGAACCAGTTTACCAGGGCTTTCTGTCTCTCTTCTCTCCCTGTTGTTTTCTATCTGTTTAATTCCGTCTCCTTCTATCACTGGAGATGTCTTTCTCCTTCTGTCAGCCTCAATCTAGAGCCATTCCCTCCATCGCTCTCAATCAAGGTCCTGCTGTCTCCTGTATCACTTATACAAGTGTTTACAGTATAGACGCTCTCTCTCTCTCTCTCTCTCTCTCTCTCTCTCTCTCTCTTTCTCTCTCTCTCACGCAAACACACACTCTCCCTCACTCTTTCTCTCTCAGAGGCTATGAATATTTCATGCTGTGGAGACCGGTGGGTCGAAGACAAACCCTCAGCAGTTCAGCATTGCGTGCAAATATTTACTTCCACAGGCTGAGTGCGGGAGGGGAAAGACACGCGAAACACACACACACACATACACACACACACACACACACACACACACACACACACACACACACGATCCGATTACAGCTAACATCATCACGTGGGTTGGGTGGGCTTAAAAAGTGCATGTTAAGGGGAGCTTGAAGGGCAAAACAAAACACAGCCTTACAAGCCTTGGGGGTGTGTACATGTTTGAACGTGTATTCAGCACTTTGAAAGGACTAAGAGTCCCATCTGTAGTTGGCCCCATTTAAAGTTCTTTGTGTATTGTTCTTAGGATAATTACTCAGCATTTGCATACAAAGAATTGACAAATACGTATAAGATTTCATTTTTACCTCGTTCTTCAATGCTGCAGTGACTCTGAGGTGTTAGTGTGTGTTGCTCTGATACAAGTGGATCAGAAACAGCAGTGCAGCTTGAGTTTTCAAACACTGTGTCCACTCACTGGCCACTCTGTTAGACACCTATACCGCATTGGTCCACTTTGTAGATGTAAAAAGACAGTAGCTCATCTGATGCTGCACAGTTTGTGTTGGTCGTCCTCTGGTCCTTCATCAGTGGACGCTGGACAATGGACACAGGATGCTGTTGGCTGGATGGTTTTGTTTGGTGGTAGTGGTGGACACCACTACCACGTCAGTGTCTCTGCACTTTTCCTATGAGGTGAAAGGGGGGTTAACAAAGTATGTAGAGCGACACGGAACTTACAAAGTTAGGCTAAATGGTGGGAGAAGATAAAATGGACAATCCAATTGCCTTCAAAAAATACTTCCTGCTTGAGAAACAGGAGAAATGAAATCAACACTAGACCTGGAACAGTACCCTCTGTCTTTGCCACTCCAAGCTCATCACTGCAGAACCTGCACTATGTAACTTGTGGAGGTGGGTGGTGCTTTAAAAGTGAATTACCCTCAGCAACAGAAGGGGGAGCCCAGGGTACTAAATCTTAGTGTTGTTTTAATGTAAACGTGCATTTCTTGTAGTCTGTTTTGTTGTTGCAGTTTAAGCCCCACCCACTTAAAGCAATATTGTAACTTTTGGACATGGCCAGGAAACCACCAACCCCCTTAATTTAAAGACAGAACTGTGACAGTGCATTACACCCTGCAACTGCAGGAGTAAAAATATCAAATCTTACCTAGTGTTGCTTTAAGCTGCACACTTACCTCAGACCTGACCTCCCAAGAGCCCAGACCTCAGCGTCACGGAATGTGTCTGAGATTCTATAAATGAGCCGTCTGCTCTGTCTATCATCCTCTACTCAGATACAATACTGGACATGTTATTATAATATACTGGTGATAGCTCACATGCTAAAAAGGCATAAGATTGTGTGTGTGTGTGATTGTGTGTGTGTGTACCCTGGCACACTGGCATGGAAACAGAAGGCAGCTTTATGTTTAGGGTATAGTGATAAGGCAAAAGCAGGACTGTGAGTGTGTGTGTGTGTGTGTGTGTGTGTGTGTGTGTGTGTGTGTGTGTGTGTGCTCTGAAAGAAAGGGAACGCTGACTTGATGCATGCGATTCGACAACTGTCTGCTGTGCTCTTGCCTGCTGAGAATGGAGCTCCATCACAAGTCCACAGGAACATCAAAACACAATTAGGGGGCCGAGAGAGGAGAGGGAGACTGAGTGAGAGAGAGAGAGAGAGAGAGAGAGAGAGAGAGAGAGAGAGAGATGAAAAAAAATGGAGATATAAATAGTTGTGACAAGCTGAAGCATCTTAATTTCAGCTGGGAGGTAGATCCACAGCACTGTTGATGCCTTCAAACACACACACACACACACACACACACACACACACACACACACATAAAGCTCTTCTCATGCTGCGATTTTCCATTCAACACACTCCCCATGCAGTTGAAATCCGGACCACTGTATTCACACACTATTCACACACTCCTAGTCTTAGCACTGTCTTTGTAGACCTCTGCTCCTGAGCCTCAGACACAGCCCACAGACATGAATCTGATAAACAGTAGCTGAGGCAGATCCTGGACATTGGAGGATAATAATCAGTCAGCTCTGCTTCTAGTTTTTGGTAAACATGTGTCTGACCTTTTCATTACTGAGGGTGTTTACAGATGCAGTGAAATACCAGCATTATCCCATTCCAGCAGCTACCAGATGAGTGTAGTCCTCTTACTGTGGTGAACCTGTACTTAAAGGGTTACGTTATGATGCTCTACTGAACAGACCAATCAGCGCATAGCTAGCCACACAAAACTGGGCGGGTCACTAATAGGGCAATGATGATGAATGAGGATTCGGGCGCTTAAAAACCTCCAGAAAGCCACTGTCCTCCTACACTACACAGCTGTGGTGGTCTAAAGGTTGGAAAAGAGTGCCACTGTACTGACATTGAAAATGAGGGGCGGGAGGGCTCAAGAAACAGTGCTGTCTCCTCCCTCAACATGCATTGCTGGAGTGCCCTTGAGCTAGGCATCTAACCTTTAAAGGCTCCCCAGGTGCAGGGTATGGCTGCCTGCTGCTCCAGGTGTGGATTTCACTGTACAATTATTACACACACAAAAAAACAAACAAACAAGAAAGCACTTACTCGTGCTTTACTTTAACAAAATCAACTTTTCCAGCTTTAAAGGGAATGTTGAAGATTCTGGGGATCTGCTGTTCTCTCGTTTGTTTACATTCAGAAGCTCAGTGCCTTTTAAAATGCAACAGTTTTATTCACTGTTTGATTACAACAGAAGCTCATTTGTAACTGGAGTGTTTATTTTGGTAGCACTTTCAGTTTGCGTTTACTTTCACGCAGTGAGTGCTCTCCTGATTTTAGAGTCATTTTAGAGCCGTTTAATCTGAAACACCGAAAATGTTCAATGTTTGTAGGTCTCTCTCAGAAGGTTTTCTGCCGTGAGCAATGAGAGAGACTGGGGAGGAACAATCTGATTCTTTTTTCTTTAATGTGTTGTCTGCTTATTCGATGTAACTCTAATTCTATAACTCCATTGTTGGCTTTTCTAAGTTCTGAGATGTATTCTGAGTTCATGCCTGATGCCATGACACTATTAGCATTCAACTCAAACAGTCATGACCATCCCACTCATGCAGGCTTCCAGATAGAGTTTAGATGCAGAAGGAGACGTCAGCCTTGTTTACGGAGGGGGACTCGAGATGATCTCAGGATCCCTCATGCAGGTCAGCAAAGGTGACCCTCAGTGTGTTCTCACAGAGCAGTGGTCAGCCTTGGCTTTTCCGCCTGGTTGGTTCTCTCTGTTTTTTTTTTTTTCCTGGATCCTTCCTCATTTTTCAGGTGGAGAAAACAGCTTCTGTGGAGGCTAAACAAGAGCAGCGCAATTAGATTGGCGTCAGCTATTCGCAAGAAGTGGAAAAGTTAGCTGTCGGCCAAATGCTGAGTGCTGGGTTTTGTAAAAGCGTGTGTGTGTGTGTGTGTTTGAGAGTGTGCTGTTTGTGAACAAATCCTTGATACACATCCACACAAAGTCTTTAAATGAAAGGTCCCTTAAAGGGTCTGTGCCTTGGACTTAAATTTCCTGTATTATGAATCCTGTATTCCTGATGTTAAGTGTATTTATAATACATCATATCATATACATCATCTCTGTCCAATTATAAACATGTATCTCCCAAAATAATAACTTTACAGAAGAAGGAAAAAAAAACCTTCTCAACTTTCAATGGAAGTCAATGTAAAGTCAATGATTTTATGTCGATCTATTAAACATCTTGTATGACTTTATAATATTCAGTTTCATAATGCACAAGAACATCTGTGGATATGGATTTGGAAACCATTTCACCAAAGAATACAAATGATTCTCTGTGGAACACAGGGTTCTACATTAACCCTCTAGGGTCAAGGAAATACAATGATTTGCGATGTTTCTATTAATATCTTAGCGTTAGCACAGCGTAGAAATACAGTTCAATCACTCTGTGAATGTGTAGAAACTGATAGAACTATTTAAATCACCAAAACAATTCATTCACACGAGGAAAGGGATGTTTTCACAAGAAATATAAAGATATTCTAAAATCGGATTTAAGTTTTTCAGGGTTAGAGACCGATTATCTCTTCAAAAAATGCTCTAAGTCACATGAGCCTCTCTTAACGAGAGAGCTGATTGTTCTGAACGTTTTGATATGAAACATGTGGGCAATAAATTACAATACAAAGTTTTAAAGACGAATTTCAGAAAATTGAGAAAATGTCATTAGACCCCAAAGGGTTAAACCCTTGAAGAACCACCTTGTCTCAACTTACAACTTAAGTTTTCATCACCAACTTTCCCACAAAGTCCCACAAAGCATGTTTGGTGGGGAAAGTTGATGCTACGTTTCGTCGTTTTGAGTCATTGGGAGTTAAATACCTGCTTTTATTACAATGGTTTTGCTCAAAGTTCCTCTAAAAAAATCCCCCGATACACTGGGATTTGGAATTTAAATTGGAAACCGTTTTGGTTCAACAACTTCTCAAACGAGCTAGCAAACCAACTATTAAAACTCCTAAAAACACCAGAAGATAATCACCATCTAAACCCACCTTCGCGTCATAAGCTTAAACATAGTCAGAGAAGAAAACAGCACCCCTATTGGTCGGAGATGTGAATATCACCTGGTTGTCATGGGCGATTCTCATTGAAATGCGTTGAATTTCACACAAGGAACTTCACAGACAATAAAAATAATTGTTAAGGCAGATTTTGTATTAGAAAAAGCTGGGACTAATGAAAAAAAGACCTGTGGCTATAGCCCCATAGCCATGGCCTAGGCAAGCCCCTGCATAGAAGAGCATACTAATACTGGACAATACCCATTATTACCTCTGCTGTATAAAGCCTTGTGAACACAAGATTTATTGGCTGTTCCTGGTCAAAGACTGTTATTACACCTGCAATTACATAATCTATGTGCACATGCCAAACCCACACCTTCAAACCAAAGCTGATAAGTTATGGATATAAAATCAATAATAATAACAATAATAATAAAAAAACACTGTCTGTTTGAAACAGATATGCATATAATGAGTGATGTATCCGCATCCACAATGCAGAGTGATACACACATACACACACACACGGTGCTGAATACAGTGGCTGAATACAAATAGAATGGGATCATCTATTGTGCATCATTTGGGATGTGTATAAATTGTAGTCTGTTTTTGTTCAGGTTTTAAATCAGCGCTGCTCTGTCTCTGCAGGCCTCAGCCCAGTCACTCCGAGCCTATTACACATTATTTATTCTTCTCTTTCCTTCCCAATCCAGAGACCTGCACATGAGCTGGAACCTCGCCAATATCATCAACACTGAAACACCAGACAATAAGAGGGCTGGATTCTTCAAAGCAGCAGTTTTAAAGAAGCAATCTGTCATTTTCTCAAGAGATTTTTCCTCACATTATGAAACGCTCACTATACCGACACCTAGTGGCCAACATGTAACAGAGATTCTGTACTGACCATGTGGGGACCCACTCTGTGGAGCATTAGCTGGACCATTCAGGGAAAAGTCACACTATATAAAACAAAATCTATATCTATATATTTAAAAAAACTATTAACACTGAGTGTGTGTGTGTGTGTGTGTGTGTGTGTGTGTGTGTGTGTAAGGCGCCCCCTCCAGGGTGTGTTCCTACCTTGTGCCCAACGATTCCTGGTAGGCTCTGGACCCACCGCGACCCTGAACTGGATAAGCACTTACAGATAATGAATGAATGAATTTTTATACATTTCTGCCACTATTTCCTCACCAATTCAAGTCTGTTTGCATGCTCAAAACCAGTCTAAAGTGATTACAGTTTATATCAGTAAATCCGTTATGCTAGGCTTTCACTCTCTGTGCTCAAAGCAGAGAAAAGGCACTCGGAGTATTTTAGAAAACAGAGAGAATTTCAAAAATCACAAACTGAGATGATGATATTGCTCTATTCCTGCTCCATAGGTGGGTAATATTGACTTATTTTCACTTAGTGTGGAAATGTCTCTAAGGAGAGCTACAAAACTAAACATCTCGAGTTACAAATGAGTTTCTGTGGTAATTCAAACAGCGAGTAAAACATTCACCCACATACAAATGACAGTCACTTTTTTCCTCAAACATATCCTTCACTTTAAAAGATGCAGAGCTTCTGACTGGAAATAAAGCAGACAGATATATATATATATATATATATATATATATATATATATATATATATATATATATATATATATATATATATATATATAATAACAGAGGATACTGGATAAAATACTGTGTAATATACTCTAAAAATACTCTGTGTAAATGTGTGTAATAATATGTTAAATAAGTGAAATATATTTTGTTTGTCTCTTTCCAGACATTACCCCATCACAGTAGACTGTTTGACTAACTGACAGCTAACAGCATCCAAAATGCGGTAGTTTTCTGTTTGTTTAATTGTATTTTACACACTTACTGAAGATGTTTAACGGTATATTCACATTAAACAGAGCTTACTGCAGACAGTATCCAAGGCAGTTACTCAGTGTCTCTAAATGTTTTCACATTGTAACTCAATGTAGGAGTTAACGTCTGTAGCTTGTGTCCATCAGTAACTCAGTGTGTTTTAGTGGCAGAAATTAATCACTTTTTCCCACTGTGTAAACTACTAATGTTAATGGCTCAGGGCTGAGTTCTGAAAGTAATAAACACATTCCTTATTTCTGTTCTTATGGCTGTAATTAAATGCATTTATTTTAAACAGAAACATCTCAAATATCAGCAATCGCAATTAATCATAACTGATTACACAAATTGTCTTATGATTCTACTAATACACACACACACACACACACACATTGCCTTTCTGGACATGAACCACTTCTGAGTGCAATATTTCTACAATTACTCAGCTGAGGAAATGCTATTAAATTAATGAAATGCCATGAAATAAAGTCTGATACATTTGAATATAATTGCATTAAATGCCACAGCTTTCACAAAAAAACAAAACAAAACAAAAACAAAGTGATATTGTCTCCAGAACACCAGAAACAAAGCTTCTGCCACTGGTATAAAAGTATAATTTATAACTCCGTGAGGAATAAGCTGTTAGGATAACACACAAGCTGCATTCTGGATAATGCGATCCAATTCATTGTAATGAATTTTCTTTACACCACTTTCCTTACCTGTACTTATTTAATTACACTAGACTTTACCTATTAACATTTGCCTTGTGTTTGTCTTGCACTGCTGCTGTAAACACACACCTTCCCTCTGTGATTAATACAGTCCTCCATTTATCTACTGTTAGCACACAAGGACCCAGTCACACACACACACACACACACACACACTGTAGCAGTCACAGACCTTGTATAATCTCCACAGAAAACACTAATGGAATGAGAATGTGAGAATGTAGGACTTCCAGACTTTCTTATCTTTGACACACGCTTCCATTTAGTGTCAGTGAATCTCTCAAAGCTGACGTGTGTAATGGACTATCATCAGCATAAACACGGCAGCCGAGAATCTGATCCAACATCATTCAGAGAGCAGAGATTTACACTCCTATCACTCCCTGAGAAACCGAGAAAAAAGAGCGCGCCTGGTCCCACACATCTGAACCCTGGCCATGTTCGGAATCCACAGTGCAACCTGGATTCCCACCACGCACCTGTACTGTACGGGCAGAGCGTTTACCACTGCTCCAGCTGCCAAGCGTCCTGTGTCCACATGCTGAGTTTATCAAGGTGATGAATGGATGCTTTGGCGTTATGAATAGCAGCAGTGAAGCCATAACTCAGACTCAAGCTTTAAACAAGGTGTGTGTGTTTATGCGACTTTGTGGGGACCTGTTTACAGACTTACATTGTTGGGACTTTGCTTTCACCAGTCCCCACGATTCACAGTGTGTGTGTGTGTGTGTGTGTGTGTGTGTGTGTGTGTGTGTGGAGAAGAAAGAGAAAGAGAGACAGTTACTGACCATGTCCACAGGCTCTGAATGTGAGGAGTACAACATCATTTTTCACTGAAGGGAAACAGGACCTGTATATGGCCTCCGCCTTTCTCTCTCTCTCTCTCTCTCTCTCTCTCTCTCTCTCTCTCTCCCTCTCTCTCTGTCTCTCTCTCTCTCTCAGGATATGTGTGTGAGTGTGTGTCCTTGAATTGGAGCACAAATCAAAGTGTGTTCATGTCCTCTCAAAAACTTTGAGCTGCTACATGGGTGACATAGAACTGTGTGTGCAAGTGTGTGTGTGTGTGCGCGTGTGTGTGTGTGCGTGTGTGTGTGTATGTGTGTGTGTGTGTGCATGTGTGTGTGCGCGTGTTCGTGTGTGTGCACTCACTCACGTGCATGTGTGTGTGTGTGTGTGCGTGTCTGTTCAGGTCAACAACTGTCAGTGTTTGTGTGTATATTTTTACTCATGTGTGTGTATATGTGTGCGTCCCCAGCCTGGAGTGTGTACATTCAGGAGCATATGTGTATTTAAGAACCTTTCTTCTCCTCCAGGAGATTATCTCTCTCTCTGCTTCTCTCTCTCTCTCTCTCTCTCTCTCTCTCTCTCTCTCTCTCTCTCTCTCTCTCTCTCTCTCTCTCTAGCCCCTTGGCAATGATTGTGTGTGTGTGTGTGTGTGTGTGCTCCCCTGCTCCACTCTGCTGGAAACACAGTGGCGTCAGTCTCGCTGAAATGTTTACAGCCAGACAGGAAATAAAGGCAACTCTACACGCCTGAAGGAAATGAAGCCTCTTATTATACATGAATAAAACAAAGCATTTAAATCAACTGACTGCACAGATCCAGGTCTCTTAAGGGACCTGAGGGAGGCCTATTCATAAAACCAGCCCAGATGAGCTCCTCATTCACATTCACTCTCATCGCTTTTACTTCCAGTCGTACACAACTAAGACCGCCCATGCGTTTTACCTCCTCATGCATGTGATTAAATGAGCTCCTGGAACTTTCTTCTAGATTAGCTGGACATCTGATTCAGGGCGGGCAAAACCAGTGTGGACTTTACTGGCACTGTTTTTATACGCCCTGCCCACCAACACAGCAATGCAGGGGCTTTGTTTTCACCTTCCCTCAACATATACCAATCAGCCGTTACATTAAAATGACATTCTCGGTTCTGCATTCATTGTTCATTTTTATATCAGCTCCATTTACCATAGAGGCGCATTTTGTTTTCCTATAATTACAGACTGTAGTCCATCTGTTATGGTGCATGCTTGTTAACCCCTGTGTCACACACTTGGACAGTGATGGTCAGGACCACCACAGAGCGGGCGTTATTTGGGAGTACTGCAGAGACACTGATGTGGTGAATAGAGCACAGTCTCAGACAAAGAAAAAAAAAAGTACAGTAGAGGTACATGATTGTTCCTAAAGTTACACACAGTGTAAATATACATTTAAAGATACAACAATGGTGTTTAGTTGTGTTTCCTAAAGGTACATTACACTGTCTTCTGTAAAAGAAGAGGTGAATATCTGTAATCTTTTTTTATAGAACTGTGGAAGATAAAAGGAAATAAAAGAAAATAATATAATTCATAGGGCAGCACGGTGGTGCATCAGGTAGTGTCACAGTCAAACAGCTCCAGGGACCTGGAGGTTATGGGTTCGAGTCCTGCTCCGGTTGAGCCGGTCTTTGAGGAGTTGGTGTGTTCTCCCTGTGTCTGCGTGGGTTTCCTCCGGGTGACTGTCTGTGAGGAGTGTGGTGTGTTCTCCCTGTGTCTGCGTGGGTTTCCTCCGGGTGACTGTCTGTGAGGAGTGTGGTGTGTTGTCTCTGTGTCTGCGTGGGTTTCCTCCAGGTGCTCTGGTTTCCACCCACAGTCCAAAAACACATGTTGGTGGATGGATTGGCGACCCGAATGCACCTGTAGTTGTGAGTGTGTGAATAAATATGTGAGTGTGTGGCACAACATCAAGGGCTTGTTTGTGCCTGGCACCCAGTGATTCCGGGTAGGCTCCTGGACCCACTGCAACCCTGAACTGGATAAGCAGTTACAGATAATGAATGAATGCATAACATTCATGCTTGTTGTAGAGCTTAAGGGTTGATGAAGATTGCAGATCAATAGATGGATGGCAGTCTGTGTAAAACTATACAGGCCAACTATATGGTCAGTGGAGCTGGTAAACTGGACACTTAGCAAAGAAACAAGCAGGTGGTTTTAATGTGCGGGCTGATCTGTGTGCATGAGTTAAATGCTTATATTTCTTAGATGATGTTGAAAATGAAAATAAAAAGAAACAAACAGATCAAATATAACCAGAATAGAGGGTCAGGAAGAAGGATAGCTCATGTTTTTGAGTGACATGGTCAAAATCCTGACCTGATCCTAATAAACCTGCGATCACAGGGCTCCAAACTAATGGTTAATGCTCAGAGACTCACCATTATAACTGAATTAAAGCAGCTCTCTGCAAAGACCCAGTGAAGGCTGATATCAAACTGCAGGTGAGTTGCTGGTTGTTATTGGTTGAGTTATTGCTGCTAAAGGTCATCAAAGAAGCTATAAATGAAGGTGGTAATAATGTTTTTCCACAATCAATCTTTTCCCTGTCTGTTTTTTTTTATTATTATTTATTTATTTATTTAGTTTTGTTTTGGAGAAGATCTAAATGTGCTTTTTTACACGTTCAATAAGCTAGAGATAATTACGAAAGAGGCCAAGACTTTCTCACAGCATTGTAAATGATTATGGTCATTAATGATTAATGATTAGTGTGATTTGGAGTCTCGCTCAAAGCAGTTTAGACACTAAAGGATGTATCCTAAATACTATACTACTGTACTAACTAATGTGCCCAATACAGTGAGTCGCAGTCTGAAGTGTAGTATGTACTGTGTAGCAGTGAGTGGAAAAGAGCGCAGCCGAGTCAGAGTGAATTGATCAGATGCGACGTGTACATCACATACATACTTTATGTAGGATATTTATCAAATGTAAATTTGCAGTTAAAAAAGAAGACTAAGATCATTAAACTGACTGAAATAAATCATCTCTTTCAGACTTGTATGTGTCAAGGGGCCTGACAAATGTTCTGTTTGTGCTGCCCCAGCCCCAGAGGAGTTCCTGAAACCCGGAAACTTGTAAGGTGGAACTCTGCGCCCCAAAGGAATACATACAGGCCTTGCTCTTAAAGGGGGCGTATAATATATATCATATTGTCCACAAGTGAACACAGTTCTGGGTTTTTGATGAATCTATGAAATGCTTTGGTCAAAACGCTACAAGAATCAAACAGCACAGCAGAGTCGCCTCTTGTACAGAATGACCAGTTTCGGCGCTTGTTGGTTTAAATGAGAATGAGTTCAGCGCAAGAGCCCAGGAGTGAGGAGAAGACGCTCTGGATTTTAGCCTTTTTTCCTTCTCCATTCTTGTTTTCTCCACGTTTAATCCGTACACTTATTTCCCCAAGCTTGTTGTGTTTGTTTGGCTTTGTGCTCTCAAATCAAAGTGGGTCCAGCACTGTGATTGGAGAGACTCAGACGAGGAAGTGGGACAAGCCCACAGTGTCTGCACTATACTTAAGGAACAGCACAAAATCAAAACAATTAATTTCATCCCATGTTTTCTGACTCAGGCCGCCCACTCCAAACTGACTGGGTGTGTGAGGGAAATCCTTGCACCCTGCAGGACCCGAATGTGCACAGTTCCCCAGGGGTGACATATACGAACCTTGTTTGCTTGACATTCGGAACTGAGGCTCTACCGACGTGTATACCTCTTCTGGTGGGTTGACGGACGTCTCTCTGGGTGGTGTGTTCGGTTCCCGCAAGGTTCAGGATGTTCTCTCGCTTAAGGGCAAGGCCACCCTGTTCCTCCAGGTAGGAATTTTCACGAACTAGACGTTCTCATATTTCAGTTTCTGAGATTTAGGAGTCCCTTGGAGTCTGTGAGTATTTCGATGGCAGCACAAGCAGACGAGTGGCACCAGGCATGAGAGGATCTCCATAAAGCAGCTTTACAGGGGAAGGCAAAACCTTTTTACCGTGCAGTTTGTGTTTTCAAGGTAACCGTGGGCGGGAATGGAAAATAAAAAGCTATTACAGATCATCGGTTTAAAGTATAAAAGGAAAGTTAAAATGATTCAGAATTTTACTGAAAACAAATGAGAGAACATTCACTTTAAACCAATCAGAGAAAGTTATCGGACATAAATAGATAATTAAAGTCCTACTTGTAGATCATATTGTACAAGTCGGAGTGATGTGGAGTACTTTCCCCATCAGCTGCAGAAGTGTTCTCCACTGCAGCTGTGAGCATCAATGCAGGCGATGATTACTGAGAGGAAATGAGTGTGTAATGAATCTTTGTGAATTTGGAAACACGTGCACCAAATCTGGACATGATTGCTTGTTCTGAGTCATTCATTTCTGAAGATGAAAATCTGGCAGATGGTTAAGATCGGAGTATTAAAATAACACGCTAAAAATGATTATTATTCCTCCCACACAGCGGGTCTTCACTCTGGTCCTGGGGACTCTCCTCTCCAGCAGGTAGCAACTCCCATCACATCAGACAAATCAGACTCATCAGCGGGTGAGGACCCCTGTCAGTCTACCTCGCTACATGTGGGAGGAAACACAAACACACACAGG